>NC_088240.1:32682322-32982322 GCF_036934945.1 Oncorhynchus masou masou
AGGTTTTTGTCAATTGTATATACTGGGTCTGTATATACAATATGTATTGTCCACTCAGGTAGAAATTAATTTCACTCTGGTCTGCAGCACATCACACTGTATACTGTACGTATACATATCAAATTGGCATAATTCACATAATCCATACGTTCTTTCTAGAGCTGGGATATTGACATGACCATGTGTGACAGATGTGGTCTGGACTGTGTCCACTGCATTCTATAAAACCAAGACCATCCCTAAAATAAAAGTCCAGAGAGATCAATTCAGCTGCCTGGTCCATCCTGGTGTAGTCTGACAGCTGTAATGTCAGATGACCATCCATCCACCCAGCCATAGCGTGTGTGTGTGTGTTTGTGTGTGTGTGTGGAAATGGTGGGTAATGTTTAAAGCCGCCTGACCTTTCCAGCCAGTGACCCGCAAATGGGTGGTCTATTCATTGCTGTTTTTATTGCGACGGGCATTTTCCCCTCTTTTTATGACTGTTTGACATTTGCTAGGTCCCTCAATAGGTCTGGCTGGGTGACATGGTAAGCATCCGGCTCACAGAAAGCACTAAGATAGATATGAGATTCCTAGTTCAAACACCACAATCTTAGGTTTTTTCAGCCGACTCAGCCGAGACCAGTGGTCAAAATACAAGCTACATCGAGACACTGCATGCATCCAACAGTGGACACACAGTTGTTTATAATCAGCGCTGTGAATTCAATAGATTTAATATGATCACTGATCCTAACACAGTCCCTGTCCTGTGAGACATATAGAAGGGACACACTCTACTGTAGTCGCACATGCTTTCTTTGTCCCTGTTCAGTGAGTAGGGAGATGAGGGAGACGAGGCAGAGTGTTTGAGACAAACACACACACTCCCCTGTAGTGGCCTGAACCGCTGCCACCCGCTGTGTACTTTACGACCTGTGGGACCTCGTTAGGCTTGGAGGCAAGCAGACAGGCAGGCGGCGCCACCGTGAGCTGGGCTCCCTAGCCTGACTGACTGTCACCCTGCCTGGGACTCCGTCTGAGTCTGGGTCTGGACCTGCCTCTCCAGAGCTCACTGCCCCTCAGGAGGAGAGGGAGGGTGGGATGGGGAGGGTGTGGAGGGAGGGATGGAGGGTAGGACAGGGAGAGATTGGGTGAATGAAGGAATGGGGGAGAGAGGGAGGGGAAATAGAGATGGAGGGAGATGGAGAATAGAGGGAAGGATGGGGTAATAGAGGGAGGGAGTAATGGAAAAGGGAGGGGTGGAGAATACAGGGATAAAGGAAAGGAGAAGGGGGGTCATCGGGGTCACAGCGACAGACTGTCACATCCTTCATGAGTCGGTGCTGCAGCGGTGCTCTCATCAGCCATGACATCACCCAGCCTGTTGACATTAGCCTAGTAGGCCGCAGCTCACTGGCAATTATCTCTCCAAATGTTACAAGTGGGAAGAGGAGAGGAGAGGGCTCAGTGATGAGCTGATGAACACGGTCCATGATCACCATCCCCATACAGGACCAGGCCATGGTGGAGAGGAGAGGAAGTGGGGAGACACTTGTAAATGTAGAAATGGTAGGAAGCTCTCAGATTTGTCCACTGTTCAGTTGATATTTCTACACTATCTCGTCATCACAGAATATCTGATCATTTGGTGAGGCTACTGGCAGGATTTTGTATTATAATGGTATTGTATTATAATGCTAATAAACCAATGACATTGTATAGATATGTTGATTTTTTCAAATACATTTATTGGGATTATTGGCAATTGGCATTGACATGATGGACTCCATGGGGGTGGTGTGTGTGTGTGTGTGTGTGTGTGTGTGTGTGTGTGTGTGTGTGTGTGTGTGTGTGTGTGTGTGTGTGTGGTATGTTCCACATATAGAAATGACATGTCTATAATGAGAGCTGTAATCAGCCTGTAAGCCTCTGGCGGGTCTGGTGCCCCTCTGTGCCCTCCTCAGCACGGCTCCTCTCGCTCCTCTCTCTCTCTTCTCTCTGTCATCACACACTCAATACACACAGAGCCAGGAGCGAGGGAAGCCTATAGGGACCAGCCAGGATGCAGGTTAGGAAGATAGAGAAGAGTCGCCCCCCCCCCACCATGGCCATGGCTGAGGTGAGCTGATCCCCCCACTGTCCCAACTCTTTCACAACCCGGCTAAAGAAGCGTCCACTAAAGCTAATGGACAGGGACGGCCAATGAGACAGACTGCTGTTTTAATGAGAGAGGAGCAGAGCTAATGCCGTGCTAACGTGTGTGTGTTGCTATGCAGAATCAGCAGACTGCCCCACTGCCCAAAGCTTCACAGAGGGGGGTGTTACCACAGCAAACCCCTAATTAGTAGGTGTCAGGGAGGATGATGGCAATTTTTTTCATTATTCAAATGGTTCAATACGTGGTCTGAATTTGGCCCATTGGCACGTGCCAAATTTCCGAGTCGATGTTTCATTCAGTACTGCACGTTCGAATGAAGGAAAAAACAATGACAGATCTTAATTCAAGATGTTTGTTCTTCGTTATCATCGCAGTGTAGGTGTGGTTCGTTTTGTCAAAGCCGTGTTTTTGTTCCACTTTCAAAGGATCATTTTACAAAAACACTTGATTGATTGAATCCCACAATGACTGAACAGTAGTGAATGGGGACAATAGTTAAAAAGAAGAGAAGTCTGGCCCAGTCTGAAACTAACTGCTGCTTTTTCATTTTCAAAGTCATCTGGAAGGTTTGTGATTGTGCCAGCTCCATTCCTCCCTTTGGTCTTCCCTGCAGTTCCCTTCCCAGGGCATTTCATATTTTCCCTTGACCTTTACAGAATGACCAGAAAATGTGAGATCTATTATTTTTATTGCAGCTTCTTCCCTCTAAATTACCATTTGACATTTGGGTCTGTCCGTTCTCTGGTCTGGCTCACTGAGAGGGGTTAAATACACAAGGCAGACAAAAAGTCATGGCATGGCCAAACTACAACGCGTTGGAAACAGGCCGAGCGACCTTCACCACTGTCTGTGTGTCTGCAGCCCAGGCCAGACTCTAGTCAGCAACTGAGTTTAGGGATCTAAAAAGGGGACATTGCAGAAGTCATCGTCCGCACCATGTCCTCTCCTCTCCAGCCGCTCTGGGATGTTGGGACGTTTCTCTGTCTGTCTGTCTGTCTGTCTGTCTGTCTGTCTGTCTGTCTGTCTGTCTGTCCGTCTGTCTGTCCGTCTGTCTGTCTGTCTCTCCCTGTGCTTGCCTTGCCTCCTGGCTACAGTAGTATTCCTGCAATTTTTTAAAACCCCAATAGCTACATTATCAGCCCTCCTTCATCCCCCCTACCTCCCCCTGCCTGCTTCCCCCTGCCTTCCCCAGCGTCACGTATCTCCCAGGCAACTGTCCAGGCCGCTAGGCAACCAGCAGCACCACCACTCCAAAGCTCCTCTGGCTGTGTCTCTGAGGGCTCGCTCTTTCCTCTCTCCCTCTACTTGCCATTATCTCCTCTTTGCAAGTTTGCACCATCTATCCATCCCTCTCTCCTCTCCCTCTCTCTCTCTCTCTCTCTCTCTCTCTCTCTCTCTCTCCCTCTCTCTCTCTCTCTCTCTCTCTCTCTCTTCTCTCTCTCCCTCTCTTCCCTCTTTCCCTCCTTCCCTCTCCATCTCTCCCCATCTCTCCCGCTCTATCTATTTCTCCCACTGGTTTCCCTTTATAGTTTTCTTGTCCCCGTCTCTCCTTCACACTCATGTTTACTTTCACTTGATTTCTGCAGCTCTCTCTCTTCTGCTTCATAGCCTTATGTCTTGTTTCTCTGGCTCTCCTCCTCCTTCTCTGTGCCCCTCTGTACCTCTTATTCTCACTCTGTCTTCTCTGTGCTGTGTGCCCTTATTCCTCTTCCTGTCGCTTACTTTTGCTCTCCATCTCTCTCTCTCTCTCTCTCTCTCCCCCTTCTCCATTCTTCTCTTTGTTGGCTGCTGTACTGGAGCCCATGGCATGCTGTAATAACAGGTTGTCAAGCTCCTTTTTGTGCTCAAGACATTTGCATATTCAAAACTGTCAGAGTGGGTTTTCCCCGAACAAGCCTGAAATCTCAAATCCCTGTGTGTGTGTGTTTTCACAAGGACCATCTGTGTAACAAGAATATATGAAGAGTTTCATTCCAAAATGCTAAATATCCATTATTGTTTAAAGACATTATAAAAGAGATTTTTCACTATCTTATCATGGCATGGGGTTGTTCAATGAAAGAAGTGTATTTGTTAACAATCTATCACTTGATGGTTGTCATGCTCTGACTTTAGATATCTCTGTTTTTCTATATATTTTGGTTAGGTCAGGGTGTGACTAGGGTGGGTACTCTAGTTTTTGTATGTCTAGGGTTTTGTATGTCTAGGGCTTTTGTATGTCTATGTTGGCCTGATATGGTTCCCAATCAGAGACAGCTGTTTATCATTGTCTCTGATTGGGGATCATATTTAGCTAGCCATTTTCTTCATTTGTGTTGTGGGATCTTGTCTATGTATAGTTGCCTTAGTGCACATCAGTAGCGTCATGTTTCCTTTGTTGTTTTGTTCAGTGAGTTTCGATTTATTAAAATTATGTGGAACTCTACTCATGCTGTGCCTTGGTCCGATCCTTACGACGAATGTGACAATGGGTTCGTTTTCAGAGAGACAAATAATCATTTAACTCGGATTGTCTTTTACGATTATCATGTCACACTGTACGATGTTGCCAAATTCTAATCGTGATATCAACCTGGCCAGATTGTACAATTTGCTTCAGTTCTGTCATCATATTGTCTTGCGAGGCCACGTCAGCCAAAGTAGGCTACGTCAACTAGAGCTTGGTATTTGATCTGCGCATGTGCCAGCACCAGCAGCGCAATCCTCACTCTATGCTTATGAGTGAAGTGAGTTCGGAAAAACTGACAGCATGCAAATTAGAAATAGTTGTCACATGCAAACTTTATATAACTCAGAATCAAATAGACTTCTGTTTATTTTGATTGCCGATTTTGTGCATTTATCAAAATCCCATCAGAGCCTCACCTGTTTTGAGCCTCACCTGTTTTTGTTTTGTTGTTGCCTGTTTTGCATGTTATTTTGGCATTAATATGTGTCATATAGAATTTTGCAAACAATGTAAAAAATAAATATATTATTGAGTTAATAAAGCTGCATACAAACTTGGTATTTTTTGCTTTCTTGAGTAAGGCAGCTCCAAAATGCTGGTGTTTCAGCCTAGCTCTGTGCTTTCTGTGGTGGTGGGGCAGCCAGCGGAAAATACAGAGCGTAGGGTTTGGTAATGTTCTACAGTTGCACCGTGATTGGCTCAGTGTTCTGTCACTCATGGGGACACTACGTCACCGCAAAATCTATGGGTAGAGCTCAAAAATTCAAGCCCCTTGGGTGCTGCCATAGAGTTTACATGAAGGCTCAAGGTCATTGGCCACAGATAAAATGACGTCAAATCACGTTATATCTACGGTAGCTTTGATTGGACTTATCATGTCAACATCATACTTTCCAAATCTTAGCTAGCAAGCCAGCAGTCATCATCATGAATTCAGTCTATCTACTGGCAAATCCTTTCCAATCCTTGTCTTAAGAGAAATAATTCAAAGGAATGATGGATAAAACGTATCGGTGCTCATCGGCCATTAGACATAAACAAGTTTGAAATTGCAATTCAACAATGAGTGGTTTGGAAGGAATCAGTGGCTAATTGCAAGCACTGCAAAGTAATCACTAGCCTTCTCTTCAGTGGAGTGGGTGTGTGGTCCAAGTCTGGGTTTAAGGGTCTCTTTTCCAAGCTTAAAAGGATAAACATTCAACATTGGCCATGCTGTCAATCCTGCATGACTTCTGCTGTGCTCAAAACAACTTGAAACTCGGAACTGGGAAATCTCAGACTTCAGTGAATTTAAGACAACTGGGAACTCGGAAGAAAATGGGCTCTGAATGGGACAATACGTTTTGAACGGTCATCCAACTCGGAATTGCAAGTCCGGAAATTGGGCCTCTTTCTAGAGCTCCAACCTGAAGATCACTGACGTCATCCCAGTTGTCTTGAAAGCACCATAAATCCAGAGAATGCCAGACTTTGATGACAAAATTTGCCCATGAAGGACCTTGCCCTTCCAAGAATGTCTTGTATATTGCTGCATAAATGAAGTAATATCCCAGGGAGATATGTATACTGTAGCTAAGAAAGTAATACTAAGTGTATGTTGTGTAGCAAGCTGTTACTAGCCCATGTGCCTCTTCCTTATAATTTGGTCCCTTTCCCCATCATAATTTAGCCTACTGTTCTGACTTGGTGGTGCACATGTAGCCTATAGCCTGTTTTAAAGAAATGCAATCATTGAATATTGAAAGACCTTTCATTGTCTGCTTTTATATGCCCCCTTCATTTATCCTAAGGCCCTGACTTGGTGTACAGGGAGAATACTACAAGAACTGTCCATGTTCCGAATTCTGTCTCTGTACATTTCAAAAGTGCGGAAGAAATAGTTATATTGACTACGTCCGTCCTTGCTCATTCATTAATCTTAATTGAAATTATGGATTGCCTCTTATCTTCTCGTCGTCCCCTTATGCCATAGTTTGTACATCTCAATTGTCAGTAGAAACCCCATATGTTTAAGCAAGTCAGCCATATCAGCTATGTTTTTTTTAAGGGCAGTAAATGAGGCTGAATGAACAGTTTTGTTGCCAGACAAGGCTCACCTTATAGCCAGGTGTAGCAGTGGTAAGGTTTTGGGACTGCTGTTTTGGACTCTGCTGTAGGGACAGCTTGTGGGCAGCGTTTGTAAACATTATAGTGCATTTCAAATCAAATCAAATGACATTTTATCAGTCACATGCACCGATTACAATACAGTGAAATTCTTACTTACAAGCCCCTAACCAACAGTGCAGTTAAAAAAACGGAAAATAATAAGAAATAAAAGTAAAACGTAATGAAAGAGCAGCAGTAAAATAACAATAGCGAGACTATATACAGGGGGTACCGATACAGAGTCAATGTGAAGGGGCACCGGTTAGTTGAGGTAGTATGTACATGTAGGTAGAGTTATTAAAGTGACCATACATAGATGATAACAGAGAGTAGCAGTGGTGTAAAGGGGGGGGGGGGCACTGCAAATAGTCTGGGTAGCCATTTGACTAGATGTTCAGGAGTCTAATGGCTTGGGGGTAGAAGCTGTTTAGAAGCCTCTTGGACCGAGACTTGGCACTCCGGTACCCCTTGCCGTGTGGTTGCAGAGAGAACAGTCTATGACTAGGGTGGCTGGAGTCTTTGACAATTAATGTATTGTTTAGTGTTGTGTTGTGTTGTGTAGTGGCTTTGCTGTCGTGTTTGCACCAACAAGATTTACATGCTAAACTTGCCACTGGTGTCATGTAAACACGATTATTAGGGAAATCGTTCTTGATGCACAGCAAGTAAACTGTTAAAAAAAATATATATTTAACCTTTATTTAACTAGGCAAGTCAGTTAAGAACCGATTCTTATTTTCAAGGACAGGACTATTCACAATAATCGTATTATTGCGTGTATACTCAGTGGCAGCAGGAATCGGCTTGTAACACCAGCCACGCTACACGATAACGGAAAAACAATCGGAAACTGTCAGAACTTTGTTGGAGCCAACGACCTCACCTACTGGTAATTAATTGGCAGACTTAGACCCTGTCACGTTGAATGAGCCAAGACATCCGGCAATCATTTACAACCTAAGAATTTGCCCGAGACGTGGACGTGTTGTCTGGGACGGCCAAATTCTGGCATAAGACGGCGAAAAGCGTACAGTCTGGAAAGGCCTTAAAGGGCATTCCTCTTCAGATAGCTAGGTGAGACAACCACATATCACACTCAGATATACAGCAGAGGAACATTCCATTCCAGATTAACAACGGATATATAGCGTTTAGGAAAAAACATATTTTCATACACATCTAAAATCTATGAATAAAAGATCGGAGAACAGTCATATTTTACACACATGAAGGTGCCCCTAACCAATCACTCCTGATGAAAAAAACACAAATGTGAAAGATTGGTGGGTAAGGCGTTTTGGAAATAAACTCTTCATATCAAGCATGCGAACGTCTGAATGATGTAGTTGTGTTGTTTATGTACTGTATGCGCGACTTTATGTATACTTATGTGCATTAATATGTATAAAGACTAAAGTGGCTTGGCATAGCGGGGAGGCAGGCTGCATTCCCTCACAGACAGACGGTGGATGGCGAGAGAGAGAGTGTGATGCTGAATTACTGCCTATCCCTTGCTTGCCAAGAGAAAGCATCAGCCTGCAAATAAAAGATAATGGAGGCCAAATAAACACTGAAGACACTGATCTGGGTCCAACTCAGTACTGCTGGTCCCTACACACACATGAACGCACGTACACGCTCACACATACACACACACACACACACACACACACACACACACACACACACACACACACACACACACACACACACACACACACACACACACACACACACACACACACACACACGCACACACGCACACACATGCACACACACACACACACACGCACACACGCACACACGCTCACACACACACACACACACACACACACACACACACACACACACACACACACACACACACACACACACACACACACACACACACACACACACACACACACACACACACACACACACACACACACACAGAGAGAGAGAGAGAGAGAGAGAAGAAATGTGCTTTTAAATGGGGAGAGAGCTTTGCCAAGTCCAGGGGGCTTGTTGGCAGCACTGAGAGGGGATTCACAACTCACTCTAGGGACAATTATCTCCCGGTCCGCTTCAGTTCACCAGCTGTTACAATGTAATAACATGTTTATAACCTGTTGGAGCTGTCATAAAACATGCAGTAAAACATTTTAATGGAGCATAAACACCAACATGATTAAGGAATATAGAGCAATATCTCCTCTCATATCTCCTACTCTTCCTTTGATCCAGTAGCTTGTTATGAGGATGTGTTGGTGCGGTTTGTCAATAGGCAAATACATACTTGCTCAATTAGGTGTTTGTTATACGCTGAAATATGGAGGCAATGGCCGTTATATAGAGCAATCAGACAGTGATGCTTAGTAACTACACAGACGTTAATAACGCTCTCAATACCTTCATTATCCAACTCTAGCTATCGCACTGTAAAGTCTTGATAGGCATGTGTGTGTGTGTGTGTTTATGTGTGTGTGTGTGTGTGTGTGTGTGCGTGTGCATGCGTGTGTGTGCTCCTTCGCATGCACGTGCATGTGTATGTCCGTGTTTGTGTGGGTGGGGGCTCAGTTATTGGTAACAGTAATATTTATGCATAATAGATTGGTCTGCTGCAGTGCCTTATGGGTAAGTAGTGGCTGCAGGTTCTTTGGTGTTATTGACTGTCAGAGCAGCCCACAGTGAGACAATACCCAATTAGAACCCTATTCCTTACATTGCCTGGTTGCTCTTTAAAAGTGCTTTCCTCACCATCTTAAATAAGCATGCCCCATTCAAAAAATGTAGAACTTGCCCTTGGTTCAAACCAGTCTTGACTGCCCTTGACCAGAACAAAAACATCCTGTGGCATACTGCACTAGAATCAAATAGCCCCCCTCGATATGCAACTTTTCAAGGAAGTCAAGAACCAATATACACAGTCAGTTAAGAAAACTAAGGCTAGCTTTTTCAAACAGAAATTTGCATCCTGTAGCACTAATTCCAATAAGTTTTGGGACATTGTAAAGTCCATGGAGAATAAGAGCACCTCCTCCCAGCTGCCCACTGCACTGACTAGGAAACACTGTCACCACCGATAAATCTACAATAATCAATCATTTCAATAAGCATTTTTCCACGGCTGGCCATGATTTCCACCTGGCTACCCCTACCACGGTCAACAGCTCTGCACCCCCAACTAACCCAAGCCTCCCCCTCCGCTTCTCCTTCACCCAAATCTCCTTCACAACTCTGTGTTGTTTGGTCGCACTGCTTTGCTTTATCTTGCCCAGGTCGCAGTTGTAAATGAGAACTTGTTCTCGACTGGCCTACCTGGTTAAATAAAGGTGAAATAAATAAATATATATTTTTTAGCAGATGTTATTGTGGGTGTAGCAAAATGCTTGAGTTCCTAGCTCCAACAGTGCAGTAGTATCTAACAATACACAACAATACACACAAATCTAAAAGTAAAAGAATGGAATTAAGAAATATATAAATATTAGGGCGAACAATGTCGGAGTGGCATTGACTAAAATACAGTAGAATAGAATACAGTATATACATATGAGATGAGTAAAGCTTTATTAAAACATTATTAAAGTGACTAATGATTCCATGTCTATGTATATAGAGCAGCAGCCTCTGAGGAGCAGTGTTGAGTAACCGGGTGGTAGCCGGCTAGTGATGGCTATTTAAAAGTCTGATGGCCTTGAGATAGAAGCTGTTTTTCAGTCTCTCGGTCCCAGCTTTGATGCACCTGTACTGACCTCACCTATTGGATGATAGCGGGGTGAACAGGCCATGGCTCAGGTGGTTAATGTCCTTGATTACCTTATTGGCCTTCCTGTGACATCGGGTGCTGTATGTGTCCTGGAGGGCAGACAGTGTGCCCCGGTGATGCGTTGGGCAGACTGCATCACCCTCTGGAGAGGCCTGCGGTTGTGGGCGCGGCAGTTACCATACCTGGCGGTGATAGAGCCCGACCTGATGTTCTCTATTGGGCATCTGTAAAAAATGTCTGATGGTCTTAGGGGGCAAGCCTAATTTCTTCAGCCTCCTGAGGTTGAAGAGGCGCTGTCGCGCCTTCTTTACCTCACTGTCTGTGTGGGTGGACCATTCTTTGTGGCACTTGACCACATAACTGGGCAGTAGGGTAGCAGATAGCCTAGTGGTTTGAGCGTTGGGCCAGTAAATGAAAGGCCGCTAGTTCAAATACCCGAGCCAAAAAGGTACAAAAATATGTTAATGTAAATTTGACCAAGGCACTTAATAACCCTAATTTGTAGGACTTGTTTTGTTGATTGTGATGTCAAGAAAGCAGAGCAGAGACCTCTCCTCATTTTAGCTACCGTTGCATCAATATGTTTAGACTTTGTCAGCTTAAAAGCTTAAAAGGTTCCACCAACCAGTTTAGTCTCCTCAACTTGCTCAATTGGCACATTATTCATGACAAGCTTGATCAAGTCAAAATCAAATCAAATCAAATGAACGTTTATTGGTCGTGTACACAGATTTGCAGATGTTATCTCAGGTGCAGCGAAATGCTTGTGTTTCTAGCTGTAACAGTGCAGAAATATCAAACAATACGCACAATCCAATAAATCCAAACAATACGCACAATCCAAACAATACGCACAATCCAATAAATGTAAAAGAAAGACATTAAGAAATATCAGGAATATAGATATATATATGCTTGAAACGTAGGTATTACAGACTCGGTCAGGGAGAGGTTGAAAATGTCAGTGAAGACACTTGAAGTTGGTCTGCGCATGCTCTGACTACACGTCATTGTAATCCATCTGGCCCCGCGACCTTGTGAATGTTGACCTGTTTAATTTAAAGGTGTTGCTCACATCTGCTACCGAGATCGTGATCGCTGTTGTCCGGAACAGCGGGTCTTCTCATGCATGCTGCAGTGTTGCTTGCCTCAAAGCAAGCATAAAGCCCGTCTTGTAAGATCGCATCACTGGGCAGCTCACGACTGGGTTTCCCCTTGTCATAAGTAATAGTTTGTAGTAGGATTAAAATCAAATCAAATGTTATTTGTCACATGCACAGAATACAACAGGTGTAGACCTCACTGTGAAATGCTTACTTACAAGCCCTTAACCAATAGTGCAGTTAAGAAAAACAAGAGATAAGAAAAATATTTACTAAATAAACAGAAGTAAAAAATAAAAGAGCAACAATAAAATAACAATATCAAGGCTATATACTGGGGGTACCGAGTCAATGTGCGAAGGTTAGTCAAGGTAATTGAGTTAGTCAAGGTAATTGAGGTAATATGTACATGTAGGTAGGGGTAAAGTGACTATGCATAGAAAATAGAAAATAAACAGTGAGTACCAGCAGTGTAAGAAAGGGGGGTATAAACATTTGTCATGGTCCCAAATACTTTTGTAGCTCACTGTATGTAAATTAGACATTTATTTATTTCATTTTCAACACATTTGCAAAAATTTTGAAAAACACATTTTGTCATTATGGTATATTGTGTGTAGTTGAATATTTATGCCTCTTTAACTTTCTCAATCCTCGTTATTCACGATTCATTGAGGATTATCCGTAATCATGGTAGCATCCACGTTAATGTAGAAGTTTCTGTAGGAAGTGAGAGGTAGTTTTGCGAGTCAATCCTAACTAGCGTAATCTGGAAAATTTGGAAAAATTTGGAAAAATTACTTGTGTCATGCAGAAAGTAGATGTCCTAACTGACTTGCCAAAACTTTAGTTTGTTAACAAGAAATTTGTGAAGTGGTTGAACAACGAGTTTCAATGACCCCAATATAAGCGTATGTAAACTTCCGACTTCAACTGTCTCTATATATTAAATTAAAATACTAATTAATACAGTAATATGAGATCTGTATGTAAACATTTACATTTGACATTTTAGTCATTTAGCAGATGCTCTTATCCAGAGAGACGGTTAGTCCATTCATTTTAAGATAGCTACGTGAGACAATCAAATATCAGTCAAATATACACTATACAAACATTCCATTCAAGCTAAACAATGGATATTTAGCGTTTTGCAAAAATAAATACAAATATTTTACAAACACATGAGCAATTGGTGGATATAGCATTTTGGAAATAAACTCTTTATACTTAGGACTAGCATATTGCTAGCCACCCACTCTAAAACTGACTGCAGCTCTCTGTTAAGTGTTGCAGTGATTTCACTTGCTGTGGTAGCTGACGTTTATAATGTTGAGTCAGCAGCGTACATTGACACACAGGCTTTACTCAAGGCTAGTGGTAGGTCATTAGCACAACATACTGTATGTGTGTGGTATTAACATATCAATGTTTTGTCTTGTTAATCAACATGCTGTTCACACACAATGACGGTATTAGTTTAATCATGTAGCTAGCATGAATAAAGTAGAGCACCCTACCAAAAGGCCCCAGTCATAAATCATGCCCTGTTTGCTGTGTTTTCCTATTTAATGGGGTCCCCTCCCAATGAAGCTGTAATATGTCCTATGAATCTTTCAACAGGCCCAATTTGTGGGTCCCACGTGACGTTACATCCCTCCTTTCATTCTCCATCCCTCCTTTTATTCTCCATCCCTCCTTTTATTCTCCTTTTTATGTCTTTTGTCGTGTTGGGGAGATTAAATGTCTCTCTTTTCCTCATCCCTCCTTCCCACTCTCTATTCTCCTCTTCTAGCGCTCACACAGTCCTAGATAGTTTTTCTCCTTTTCTCTCCATCTTCCACCCTCTTTCTCTTTTTGGCTCCTCTCCCTGTTTCTGTGTTTCTCCTGAATTTTTCTTCACTAATTTTCAGATGCCTTTATTAGATATTTTCCAACATGCTCCTGGTTTTCCTTATCTTTCCGCTGTTTTCTACACTTTAGTTGCCCATGGCAAAGCCCACAACTCATCCATATCACTCAGCCCATACACTTTCTTTCTCTATCCTTCTTTCCAATCTCTTTTTATATCTCTCCCTGCATCCATTCTCTTACTCTATCTCTCCTTCCCCCAAGTCGCTCACACCATGGCTTACTCTCTCCATCTCTTCTCCTTGTCTCTATCTCTTCTCCCTGTCTCCCTCTGTCTCACCCCCTCCCTCTCTCTCTCTAGCTCAGGGGAGAATTCAGCACCTCGCTGACAGTGTGATTTAAGTCAGTGGAGTCCCCCCGTCTCTCTTTCTCTCTCACACACACTCTCTTTCTCTCTCACACACACTCTCTTTCTCTCTCACACACACTCTCTTTCTCTTTCTCTTTCTCCCTCCTTCCCTCCCTCCCTCCCTCCCTCCCTCTGATCCCCAGCCAGGCTGACGGTAGGTCGGTCGTCTGCCTCAGCATCGTTGTCTCCTCCCGTATCACCAATTACCTTCACCATCGAGGTGACCTAATTTCCATGCCTCCATTGTGTCTGTGGCCAGTACCTCGGCACCGATGGAGCCTCGTTACTTCTCACTTCGGACCCTGCCATAGCTTACCACTGAGCCTGCCTCCCCTGGATCCCTGCCTGCCTCCCCTGGATCCCTGCCTGCCTCCCTGCCCACCATGCCTTGGTTCAAATACTATTTGAAATTATAAAAATACTTAACGTTTCTTTTAGACTATTTAGAGTGTGAGGTAGGCGAGGTTGTGAGTATTCTATTGGTTCCATTGTGCCAGCAAACTCAATCAGATGTAGATCAATTATTTGAAATGATTTCAAATAGTATTAGAACCCAGGTCTGCTGCCCGCCTGCCTCCCTGCCCGCCGTCTCGGTCTGCTCTGTGTTTTATGGTCACTTATTTTATGAACACTCTCTCAGATTACTTCAGCCCTGCTAATGTAATAACATAAGGTTTTTTCCTCCCTCCGTTTCCTCTTCTGTCCTCAGGAGGTGCAGCAAAGTGCCTTATGAACCTCAATGTTACTCTCTGAATATATTGCATCGATAAAAAGATGTGCTGCAACAGTTGATCAATTTTTGTCCTCCCCCACCCCCAGTGGCAATGGAGGCAGTCTGGCTCAGGTCTTTGTGGTGAGGTAGGGATCTTTAGCTAGCTGAGTTGAAAAGCACCAATGTTATTAGTATTGCGATGACTTTAAGGATAGTTTTAGGATCAACATTCTATTCTTACCCACCATGCTGTTTCCTTGGGAATGACAAACTAATTTAGGCTCCATAGAAGGTGATTAGATTCATTTTACAACATGGATAGATAATTATCTGATAACCCAAACTAGTTTGAGTCTGAAAATGGTGGTCATACATTTTATGGATGATAACCTGTAGGGGGATAATGCTACTAAGTATGTTGTTGCATACTTTATGTTGTTCCTTCGTAGCCAGTAGTAAACATATACGTTTCTATATCATAGTGTCGAGTCCGGTACAGTGTGTCTAGGAGTCAGGGTCAGGCTTAAAGCTCCAAGGCTTGCCTTGGCAATTGGCATGCTGCTAAAACCCTCTGCCTCAGATCACTCCCTCTCCCTAATCCCTCTCCTTTATCCTCAGTCACAGCACAGAGGAACACCACTACCCATCTTTATCTCCTTCCTTAACCTCTCTCTCTCTCTCTCTCTCTCTCTCTCTCTCTCTCTCTCTCTCTCTCTCTCGTCCAGTGGTTCTCAAACCTGGTCCTGGGGACCCAAAGGGGTGCACATATTTGTTTTTACCTTAGCACTACACACCTGATTCAAAGCCTTTTGATGAGTTGATCATTTGAATCAGGTGTGTAGTGCTAAGGTAAAAACAAATATGTGCACCCCTTTGGGTCCCCAGGACCAGGATTGAGGACCACTGCTCTAGTCCCATCAATATAACATCACTGCCAATTCTCCATCTTTATCTGTCTCCTCTCGCTGCCCTCTCTCTCTCTCCCCCTCTCTCTCTCTCTCTCTCCTCTCCCTTACTAACACACACATTGAGTCCATCACACTCTGTACTATTCTTTTTAAACCTTCTCCCTCCCTTTCCTCCCCCAACAAAGACCAAGACCCCCTTTGCCCGCAACAGCACCCCCCCTTCCTAAAGCAGGCATACATGGTCCCTGTCCCTATGCAGGTTAGTGTTTTTCATCGTGAATCCTGTTCTGGAGGAAGCTCTGCAGAATGGTCACTAGCTGGCACAGCCAAAAAGTCATAAAATCAGATTTCAAACCTAACCCTAACCTTAACCCTAACCTTAATCACACTGCTAACCCTAAGGCTTAACCCTAACCTTAAAGTGGAACTGACAGCTTTTTAGCAACATGAAATCTTATTTAAATCTGTTCTCATACACCTCCAGGAAGATTATGATGCCATTTTATTTTTTCATTTTCTGACAAGCGAGCACTGAGATATGGTAATTTTCATGTTTTCATACATTCACAGAATGTAAGGCATTTGTGAAAATTCTATAGCAATATAAAGCGAGAAACCGGATGTGCCATCATTCACTTTGAACTGGACTGTGTGTTTACAGGCAGTAGGGCCTGCCATCATTCACTATGAACTGGACTGTGTGTTTACAGGCAGTAGGGCCTGCCATCATTCACTATGAACTGGACTGTGTGTTTACAGGCAGTAGGGCCTGCCATCATTCACTATGAACTGGACTGTGTGTTTACAGGCAGTAGGGCCTGCCATCATTCACTATGAACTGGACTGTGTGTTTACAGGCAGTAGGGCCTGCCATCATTCACTATGAACTGGACTGTGTGTTTACAGGCAGTAGGGCCTGCCATCATTCACTATGATCTGGACTGTGTGTTTACAGGCAGTAGGGCCTGCCATCATTCACTATGAACTGGACTGTGTGTTTACAGGGAGTAGGGCCTGCCATCATTCACTATGAACTGGACTGTGTGTTTACAGGGAGTAGGGCCTGCCATCATTCACTATGAACTGGACTGTGTGTTTACAGGCAGTAGGGCCTGCCATCATTCACTTTGAACTGGACTGTGTGTTCACAGGCAGTAGGGCCTGCCATCATTCACTATGAACTGGACTGTGTGTTTACAGGGAGTAGGGCCTGCCATCATTCACTATGAACTGGACTGTGTGTTCACAGGCAGTAGGGCCTGCCATCATTCACTATGAACTGGACTGTGTGTTTACAGGGAGTAGGGCCTGCCATCATTCACTATGAACTGGACTGTGTGTTTGCAGGCAGTAGGGCCTGCCATCGTTCACTTTGAACTGGACTGTGTGTTTACAGGCAGTATGGCCTGCCATCATTCACTATGAGCTGGACTGTGTGTTCACAGGCAGTAGGGCCTGCCATCATTCACTATGAACTGGACTGTGTGTTTACAAGCAGTAGGGCCTGCCATCATTCACTTTGAACTGGACTGTGTGTTCACAGGCAGTAGGGCCTGCCATCATTCACTTTGAACTGGACTGTGTGTTCACAGGCAGTAGGTCCTGCCATCATTCACTATGAACTGGACAGTGTGTTCACAGGGAGTAGGGCCTGCCATCATTCACTATGAACTGGACTGTGTGTTTACAGGGAGTAGGGCCTGCCATCATTCACTATCAACTGGACTGTGTGTTTACAGGCAGTAGGGCCTGCCATCATTCACTATGAACTGGACTGTGTGTTTACAGGCAGTAGGGCCTGCCATCATTCACTATGAACTGGACTGTGTGTTTACAGGCAGTAGGGCCTGCCATCATTCACTATGAACTGGACTGTGTGTGTTTACAGGCAGTAGGGCCTGCCATCATTCACTATGAACTGGACAGTGTGTTCACAGGCAGTAGGGCCTGCCATCATTCACTATGAACTGGACTGTGTGTTCACAGGCAGTAGGGGCTGCCATCATTCACTATGAACTGGACTATGTGTTTACAGGCAGTAGGGCCTGCCATCATTCACTATGAACTGGACTGTGTGTTTACAGGCAGTAGGGCCTGCCATCATTCACTATGAACTGGACTGTGTGTTTACAGGCAGTAGGGCCTGCCATCATTCACTATGAACTGGACTGTGTGTTTACAGGCAGTAGGGCCTGCCATCATTCACTTTGAACTGGACTGTGTGTTCACAGGCAGTAGGGCCTGCCATCATTCACTATGAACTGGACTGTGTGTTTACAGGGAGTAGGGCCTGCCATCATTCACTATGAACTGGACTGTGTGTTTACAGGCAGTAGGGCCTGCCATCATTCACTATGAACTGGACTATGTGTTTACAGGCAGTAGGGCCTGCCATCATTCACTATGAACTGGACTGTGTGTTTACAGGCAGTAGGGCCTGCCATCATTCACTATGAACTGGACTGTGTGTTTACAGGAAGTAGGGCCTGCCATCATTCACTATGAACTGGACTGTGTGTTCACAGGCAGTAGGGCCTGCCATCATTCACTATGAACTGGACTGTGTGTTCACAGGCAGTAGGGCCTGCCATCATTCACTATGAACTGGACTGTGTGTTTACAGGCAGTAGGGCCTGCCATCATTCACTTTGAACTGGACTGTGTGTTTACAGGCAGTAGGGCCTGCCATCATTCACTATGAACTGGACTGTGTGTTTACAGGAAGTAGGGCCTGCCATCATTCACTATGAACTGGACTGTGTGTTCACAGGCAGTAGGGCCTGCCATCATTCACTATGAACTGGACTGTGTGTTCACAGGCAGTTCACAGGGGCCTGCCATCATTCACTATGAACTGGACTGTGTGTTTAAAGGCAGTAGGGCCTCCCATCATTCACTATGAACTGGACTGTGTGTTTACAGGCAGTAGGGCCTGCCATCATTCACTATGAACTGGACTGTGTGTTTACAGGCAGTAGGGCCTGCCATCATTCACTTAGAACTGGACTGTGTGTTTACAGGCAGTAGGGCCTGCCATCATTCACTATGAACTGGACTGTGTGTTTACAGGCAGTAGGGCCAGCCATCATTCACTTAGAACTGGACTGTGTGTTTACAGGCAGTAGGGCCTGCCATCATTCACTATGAACTGGACTGTGTGTTCACAGGCAGTAGGGCCTGCCATCATTCACTATGAACTGGACTGTGTTTTCACAGACAGTAGGGCCTGCCATCATTCACTATGAACTGGACTGTGTGTTTGCAGGCAGTAGGGCCTGCCATCATTCACTATGAACTGGACTGTGTGTTTACAGGCAGTAGGGCCTGCCATCATTCACTATGAACTGGACTGTGTGTGTTTACAGGCAGTAGGGCCTGCCATCGTTCACTATGAACTGGACAGTGTGTTCACAGGCAGTAGGGCCTGCCATCGTTCACTATGAACTGGACAGTGTGTTCACAGGGAGTAGGGCCTGCCATCATTCACTATGAACTGGACAGTGTGTTCACAGGCAGTAGGGCCTGCCATCATTCACTATGAACTGGACTATGTGTTTACAGGCAGTAGGGCCTGCCATCATTCACTTAGAACTGGACTGTGTGTTCACAGGCAGTAGGGCCTGCCATCATTCACTATGAACTGGACTATGTGTTTACAGGCAGTAGGGCCTGCCATCATTCTCTTAGAACTGGACTGTGTGTTTACAGGAAGTAGGGCCTGCCGTCATTCACTATGAACTGGACTGTGTGTTTGCAGGCAGTAGGGCCTGCCATCATTCACTTTGAACTGGACTGTGTGTTCACAGGCAGTAGGGCCTGCCATCATTCACTATGAACTGGACTATGTGTTTACAGGGAGTAGGGCCTGCCATCATTCACTTAGAACTGGACTGTGTGTTTACAGGAAGTAGGGTCTGCCGTCATTCACTATGAACTGGACTGTGTGTTTTTAGGCAGTAGGGCCTGCCATCATTCACTATCAACTGGACTATGTGTTTACAGGCAGTAGGGCCTGCCATCATTCACTTAGAACTGGACTGTGTGTTTACAGGCAGTAGGGCCTGCCATCATTCACTTTGAACTGGACTGTGTGTTTACAGGCAGTAGGGCCTGCCATCATTCACTATCAACTGGACTATGTGTTTACAGGCAGTAGGGCCTGCCATCATTCACTTAGAACTGGACTGTGTGTTTACAGGCAGTAGAGCCTGCCATCATTCACTTTGAACTGGACTGTGTGTTTACAGGCAGTAGGGCCTGCCATCATTCACTATCAACTGGACTATGTGTTTACAGGCAGTAGGGTCTGCCGTCATTCACTATGAACTGGACTGTGTGTTTGCAGGCAGTAGGGCCTGCCATCATTCACTATCAACTGGACTATGTGTTTACAGGCAGTAGGGTCTGCCGTCATTCACTATGAACTGGACTGTGTGTTTGCAGGCAGTAGGGCCTGCCATCATTCACTTAGAACTGGACTGTGTGTTTACAGGAAGTAGGGTCTGCCGTCATTCACTATGAACTGGACTGTGTGTTTACAGGCAGTAGGGCCTGCCATCATTCATCATTTATGAACTGGACTGTGTGTTTACAGGAAGTAGGGCCTGCCGTCATTCACTATGAACTGGACTGTGTGTTTGCAGGCAGTAGGGCCTGCCATCGTTCACTTTGAACTGGACAGTGTGTTCACAGGCAGTAGGGCCTGCCATCATTCACTATGAACTGGACTGTGTGTTTACAGGCAGTAGGGCCTGCCATCATTCAATATGAACTGGACTGTGTGTTTACAGGCAGTAGGGCCTGCCATCATTCACTATGAACTGGACTGTGTGTTTACAGGCAGTAGGGCCTGCCATCATTCACTATCAACTGGACTATGTGTTTACAGGCAGTAGGGCCTGCCATCATTCACTTAGAACTGGACTGTGTGTTTACAGGCAGTAGGGCCTGCCATCATTCACTTTGAACTGGACTGTGTGTTTACAGGCAGTAGGGCCTGCCATCATTCACTATCAACTGGACTATGTGTTTACAGGCAGTAGGGCCTGCCATCATTCACTTAGAACTGGACTGTGTGTTTACAGGAAGTAGGGCCTGCCGTCATTCACTATGAACTGGACTGTGTGTTTGCAGGCAGTAGGGCCTGCCATCGTTCACTTTGAACTGGACTGTGTGTTCACAGGCAGTAGGGCCTGCCATCATTCAATATGAACTGGACTGTGTGTTTACAGGCAGTAGGGCCTGCCATCATTCACTTTGAACTGGACTGTGTGTTTACAGGCAGTAGGGCCTGCCATCATTCACTTTGAACTGGACTGTGTGTTCACAGGCAGTAGGGCCTGCCATCATTCACTATGAGTTGGACTGAGTGTTTACAGGCAGTAGGGCTTGCCATAATTCACTTAGAACTGGACTGTGTGTTTACAGGAAGTAGGGCCTGCCATCATTCACTATGAACTGGACTGTGTGTTCACAGGCAGTAGGGCCTGCCATCATTCACTATGAACTGGACTGTGTGTTCACAGGCAGTAGGGCCTGCCATCATTCACTATGAACTGGACTGTGTGTTTGCAGGCAGTAGGGCCTGCCATCATTCACTATGAACTGGACTGTGTGTTTGCAGGCAGTAGGGCCTGCCATCATTCACTATGAACTGGACTGTGTGTTCACAGGGAGTAGGGCCTGCCATCATTCACTATGAACTGGACTATGTGTTTACAGGCAGTAGGGCCTGCCATCATTCACTATGAACTGGACTGTGTGTTTACAGGCAGTAGGGCCTGCCATCATTCACTATGAACTGGACTGTGTGTTTACAGGCAGTAGGGCCTGCCATCATTCACTTAGAACTGGACTGTGTGTTTACAGGCAGTAGGGCCTGCCATCATTCACTTAGAACTGGACTGTGTGTTTACAGGCAGTAGGGCTTGCCATCATTCACTTTGAACTGGACTGTGTGTTTACAGGCAGTAGGGCCAGCCATCATTCACTTAGAACTGGACTGTGTGTTTACAGGCAGTAGGGCCTGCCATCATTCACTATGAACTGGACTGTGTGTTCACAGGCAGTAGGGCCTGCCATCATTCACTATGAACTGGACTGTGTTTTCACAGACAGTAGGGCCTGCCATCATTCACTATGAACTGGACTGTGTGTTTGCAGGCAGTAGGGCCTGCCATCATTCACTATGAACTGGACTGTGTGTTTACAGGCAGTAGGGCCTGCCTGCCATCATTCAATATGAACTGGACTGTGTGTTTACAGGCAGTAGGGCCTGCCATCATTCACTATGAACTGGACTGTGTGTTTACAGGCAGTAGGGCCTGCCATCATTCACTTTGAACTGGACTGTGTGTTCACAGGCAGTAGGGCCTGCCATCATTCACTATGAACTGGACTGTGTGTTTACAGGCAGTAGGGCCTGCCATCATTCACTATGAACTGGACTGTGTGTTTACAGGCAGTAGGGCCTGCCATCATTCACTATGAACTGGACTGTGTGTTTGCAGGCAGTAGGGCCTGCCATCATTCACTATGAACTGGACTGTGTGTTTACAGGCAGTTGCAACAACACGACTTTAGATCATTAGATCACATTCACCCCAAAAGCCACAAAATAAACCTGAATGGATTTCTGCAAATATATACATACCACGGTCCCCTTACATGTGGGAACTTTACAGTCCTATTGACAGCCATAAACAGGTAGGCTATGCATATGCACATCAACAACAGTAAGCTCAACAGCTAATGTTAGTGAGAGCAAGATGACCTAAAAATGAACAAGAGAACAGTAGATAAAACCCTCTTAAAACTTTTCAGCTTCTCGTTGGCCGTCAAAATTGCACAGATAAACAATGGGGAATAGTAGCCTGCTCGCCCTTCTGCAGCTTGACTCCCAATGCATTGCTTGTCCCAACCCACGTTTTAACAACTGAGTGGGAACTTGCTTTGATCAATGCCAAATACATTTGATTGACAACTAAGAGATATGTTAACTGTGGACAACAGTCGTTCAAATCCAGCATAGCTACCAAGCTAGCAAAGTGATTCACATTTTATTATAGCTAATTCTAGCCACTTGCATCTCTAGCTGTAGCCACCGAAAAAGCAATATGGGGGAAAAAGTCATCCACTTACCCACTCAACCAATGACATGACATCTTCCCAGCAGCTAGCTCGCTAACATTATTCTCCATATTTTTTTCTTGCTAAATAAATAGCTACATAAATAGATAAGCTAGACTATTACCCAGGTTATGACTGACTTGTGATCATTGGCCTTGCTAGTTTGATTATATTGACATTTCCAGCCTTCGTTAAATTCATCAGTTTTTGTCCAAAATATTGAGTCGTTGAAACTGAAACAGCATCCTGAATGGCTGGAAGGGAGCAAACAATGTAACAGGCCAGCTGTGAATTACAACCTGATAGCAATGTGTTGGATTAACAAGAAATGTATTGCCAGGTGAATTATATTAATCATGTGTTGAACTGCATGCATCTACTCTGCCAACAATGCCGTCATAGAACTTTGAGTCAAACATAACCTATTTTTGAAACCTCTCATGAAACTGGTTTTGTAGCATAAACTGGGGGTTTGATATATTTGTCTAATATTATGATTGTCCTTTTGTTTCATATCTGCAAAGTTGTTAAAACGGTGTGACTGTTTCACTTTAAATTAAGAACAAAAAGCACATTTTGGGGATTTCTACAAATGAGTTCAGGGGAAATCGATCAGTTCTGCCTCCAGGACAACTCATGTCAATATACTCTAGGTCAACCTGCGTCCCTACAGGCAGAATTCTAAAGCCATAGATACAGGGTGAAGGATCAAGACTGTCTGACATATCACTCTCCCCTCCCCTATTATGTCCAATAGGGTGTCTGGGGTTTGTGCTATGGGGTTTCACCCATATATACAGTCTTAACCCCCCGCCCCCAGGTCAAAATGGTGCACTATATACTGTAGCCTACCCATGAACATAAGATCTGTCCTGTTTGACAAACATTTGCAGTGACTCCCTTATCTTATTTGGCCAGCATGCCAGGCAGGCAGCAGTACTCCCTTCACCGCCAAGCTCTTCCCCCCAGGAGAGAAGCAGGGGATATTGGGATATTGTGGAGTCTGCTGATTCTGGAGCTTGGGGGGATGTAGAGATGGAGGGATGGAAGTGGGATTGAAAGGGGGAAGAGGAGGAAGGAGGGGCTGAGAGAGATCATCTCAGCACACTGCGGAGGAGTGTGATAAAAAAAGGGAAATGGAACCATTCTCCCCTTTCCCCTGCCGCCCCATGCCTCTCGGTCCCCCTGGATACAGACTGTGTGTATTAGAAAAGCTGTTGGGGCATAACATAACGGGTGGGGTGGGCCAGGGAATCAGTGTGTCGGCTACACTCCTCTCCACCCCTGCTCTGTGTAAAAGGATCAGGGTACTCCCCATTCTCACAGTGCCAAAGGGAATAAAGATATTGTATGCCACCCAGGTTTGAGGATTGTGAGGCCAGTCAAACTGGGAAGGCACCTGTCACAGTCCCCTGGGCAGTGAGGGATTTTACCCAGGTAGGGAGTTAGCTATGTGGGGGGAGTACAATTTTTGAGGCAAAAAAAGAGTGTGTCCAATTTTGAAATCCAGAGGAGCATTGTCAGTAGGGTTAGGGGGTTGACTGTGTGTAGTGTCTGAAGGGGATGGTGTTGTGTGTTGTGTGTTGTGTGTGGTGTGTGGTGTGTGGTGTGTGGTATGTGGTGTGTGGTGTGGGGCTGAGCTACTGCAGACAGGCAGTGAGGTGAAGTGTGTGTGATCGTAACCTCTCCCCTAGGCAGGGTCATCTCCCCCCAATGCGGAGTGGTGGTAGAAGGTAAAGGAGGAGTCCCTCTCTCTCTCTCTCTCTCTCTTCCCCTCCGGGCCCTCCAGGCCACTCAGAATAAATGGATTTTCTTTCCCCATTTGCCATCGGAGACCAGGGAGCAGAGGGAACCTTATTTCGCCCAGACTACAGATGGAAACACTGGATGAGTGGGAATGAAGACATTGGATGCATCCCAAATGGCACCATATTACGTATATTGTGGACTACCTTTGACGAGGCCCTGGTCAAAAGTAGTGCACTATATAGGAAATAGAGTGGCATTTGGGACGCATCCTATGTGTGGCTCTTGCCCCAGTCACAAAGTCACAAAGCCACTCAATTCATCAATTTTCCAATCTCACATTCCCAGCTACTGTATATAGATAAAGAGCAAGTCTCGGTGGCTTTTTAAAAGGTCTGCACACAGATGATACTAAAGAGTGATGTCAATACGTTAAATGGAAACTTCCCCCTCAGTCTGATTGCTGTTCTCAACTAAAACCTAATAAGCACCTTCACTATAACACTTCACTTAAGAGCTGCTTATTCCTGACACTCTTGACCCTAACACACCATGACCTTTGAACCCAAACCCATCAGCTCTACTTCCTGTCTCTAGACAAAGGGAGAATCTCAATTGCATACATCTTGCATTCTCTCTCCTCTCCTCCTTCTCAAAACCAATTAGATGAGAAAGCCACAGAGTTCTTTCCCCTCTGACCTTCTCCTGGGTTTTGAGAAGGAGGCGAGGAAAGAGGAGAGAGAAAGCAAGTAGTATGCAATTGAGATTCTCCCAAAGTCTATGAGTGAGTGTTTAAGAATGGAAGGAGTGCTGCATTTAGCCTTCCATCTAGAACAAGGAGCAATAACATTCAGTGCTGTATCAATGACTTTGGTATAGAATGGACTGGAGAAGGTGAGTGAGGACATTGTCAGAACAATTTAGTTTATTCATATCCCATCTCCATCTTCAGCATTGCACAAGGCCACTTAGTACGTGTTTCCTAACAGACCAACAACACATGGAAGGAAGCCCTGTGTGGTTCACCCAGTCTAGTATGTACTAGCCCCCTCCTTCCTTCAATTCACCTCATCCTCCCTGACCTCGAAACACTCTGTCTGTGCAGAGATAGGCGATGAGAGGAAGCCAGTTGCACTCTAAACACAGGCAGCATTGGCCTTCATCAGCTTCCAGGGCTAATTGAATCTCCCTCCTGTTCATTCAGCTTAATGTGGGGTTTTTAATTGGGTTACGGGCAGGGTCAAGAAGAGGAGGTTTCTGGAAAGCTAGAGAGAGGGAGAGTGGGGGATGGTAGAATGAGAGATGGAAGAGAGACAGAGAGGGAGGGGGAGTAGAAAAGAGAGGGGGAGAGAGAGAGGGGGCGGACTGGCCATCTGGCATTTCAGGCAAATCCCAGATGGGCTGGTCCATTTTTAGCCCAGTGGCCCTGTCTATCTTGTGTTCTTTGCACAAAATGATTATTATTTCGTTATTATGGGGGCCTCGAGGAAAAAATGGGCCATTACGGTGGCCTCAATTAAAAAAATGGGCTGGTGTGTTAGAAATGCCTGGGCCGATTTCTGGTCCCAGTCCGCCCCTGTAGAAAAAGAAGAGAGAGAAGATGAAGAAGAGAGAAAAGAGTCAGATGTGAGAAAGAGGGGGAGGGAGGAGAGAGAGTAAGAGCGAGCGAGCGAGAGAGAGAGAGAGAGAGAGAGAGAGAGAGAGAGAGAGAGAGAGAGAGAGAGAGAGAGAGAGGCACGAGAACAGTTGACATTGTACAGAAGTGATGCACTATGTGGGTTATTATGGAGATAACCGTGTTAGGGTTACATCTGGACAAGGGTACAGAGTAGACAGGAGGAGAGAGAACGGGCCAAAATCTGGGTGAAAGAGAGGGGAGGAGAGCGAGATGAAACGGTTCATAGAATAGTACGGATTACCGCTTGGCATCCACACATTCAGTCAAACATACACCTACAATATGAACATATCAGCTACGTAAATGTAGCTACAGAATTGATGTGAATTTAGGTTTCTCTGAAGATTCATAATTTCTTATTGAAATGAGGCCATAAGTCGATAAAGTCATTCATTATCCTTATTCAGCATTCCAACATTAGACAGAAAACATTAGGCAGGATATGGGAGTCATGGGAGTCAGCTATCACTGAGATGTAAAAACTGATTTTGAAGATTGACAGACGGGATGTTGTTCGGTGTTGCGTTGGCCTTGTTTCACAGCCGCATGGCAGTGGGCTGACACATGGCTGATTCTGTCAGGGCCCCACTCTCCTTCTCTCTTCTACTACTATAACAATGCACTTCAACCACTTCGGCCCGTCGACAGCTCTGATTGATATTCTCTGCAACAATATGACAACGGCATACTAAGAAGGCCATTTGCATATGCGACGGCTGGTATTCAAGCCAACCACTCTAAACGTCGAAATGTCTGGTTGCGTTGTGATAGTTGAAAAGCAGGAAGTCCATCGATGGTGTCTGAGACCAGAGACGGTAGCGCTCTCTCTGATAACGAACCCAATGGCCCCTATATCCACATGCACAGGCCACCACACAGCCTCTATCAGCAGCAGCTTGACAACAAGCCCAGTGGCCACTATATCCACATGCACAGGCCACCACACAGCCTCTATCACCAGCAGCTTGACAACAAGCCCAGTGGCCACTATATCCACATGCACAGGCCACCACACAGCCTCTATCACCAGCAGCTTGACAACAAGCCCAGTGGCCAATGATCCCGTTACTATTCATTCAGATAGATTTGTGCATGGAAATGTGGTCACTCTGTCCGGACATCTAGTCCACCACACAGCACTTGTGGCCAGGGCCAGCAGCATGACAAACGAGGCTCCCTCCATTCAGAGCTGGGAAACTTCCCAAAACCGTGGTGATGGCGATGCATTATGGCCGAGGTCTATTACCTCCGCCAGGCAATGCATTATACCACGGTATTATCATTAACAGCAGTTCTGTGTTATGTTCTGATCAGTGGGCTAGATTTACAGGCCCTCATTCCAGGCTCGACCCAGTGCTTGCTGTACCAAACAGAACAGGATAGTCGTTTAGGAGAAGCATAACATGTTGGATCGATAAACAAGGCATGATCCATCGGTGCTGGAGGGTAGAGGGTAGAGCCATGTGGGCATTTAATGACATTGGCTCTGGGCCTCTCTGACAGTGCTCTTCCAGTGAGGTTCTGATTGTGAGGGCACTGTACATGGGACTTTCCAGTTTCCGTGTGAGTGTAGGAGTGACGGTGGCCCAAGAGTAGGCGATGGGTAAGGCAGTGGTGAGGGTGAAGCAGTTAAAGCAGTTAAAGGGGTGTTTGAATACCGGTGTCCTTGATCTTTAGACAGCACATATCTGAGCACATATCTGAGGCTTAAACATCTTAAGCATACTCTAATATGTCGTCCAGCATGTTGCTACAGGATGTTGTCCCAACAATGTCCAGAATCTACCCGACGACAAATGTCTCCATAGGCAGCTGTCTTAACAACTGTTCAAATGGACCCCTGGCCCTGCCTACACACCCTCTATTCTGCCTACGCATCCACAGCAGCTGATACACATCACAGCTCCTCAGGAGAGAGCGAGAGAGAGCGAGAGAGGGGGGAGAGAGAGAGAGAGAGAGAGAGAGAGAGAGAGAGAGAGAGAGAGAAAGAAAGAGAGAGAGAGGAAGAGAGAGAGAGAGAAAGAGAGAGAGAGAGAGAGAGAGAGAAGGAAAGAGAGAGAGAAGGAAAGAGAGAGAGAGAGAGAGAGAGAGAGAGAGAGAGAAAGAAAGAGAGAGTGAAAGAAAGGGAGAGAGAAAGAAAGAGAGAGAAAGAAAGAGCGAGAGAGAGAGAGATAGAGAGAGAGCAAGAGAGAGAGAGAGAGAGAGAGAGACGGATAAACCCTATCCGTCAGAGGGCAAGTTACACCCCAGTAGCTGCTCCTCCACTGAATACTGGGGCAGCAGTAAAAAACAAAAAAATCATGAACAAGGCTCTTTATTGACAAAGGGCCTCATAATGTTCATCTGAAATCCATTTCCCAGCAGTGTTATGTGAACATTAAGGGTTATCGAACGCAACTGTACCATACCTGGCCATATATAACCATCCGCCTCATCTGTAGAAGATGTCAAAATGAATAGCCAGGGGGAGGTGAGGGCTTGAAATGTTTCAGTTGGGGATTATTTTCTGTCTTCTGACGCTTTCTCCCAATTTAGCTTCCAACCCCTTTCGCTTTTTTTGTTAAACACAAAATCAATGAGGTGAGGTATATGGACATTTATGCCATTGCCCATTCGTTCACCAAGAGCAAATATTTATCTAGTATTTAAGTATAGAGCCTCAACAAGATCTACAATGATCTATAATCTATAATGATCTATAATATTTACAGATGTAGAATCTTCATTTGAACACCTTGTTGCAGGATTATTTTTATGTTTTGTTTATTTGAGGTTTGAAAATACTTTTGTAAGTGTGTAATTTCCACTTTGAAATTTCAGACTTGATTTTCCATTATGAAAAATTAATCAACCCCTACAAAAATGTCTATTAATTATAACCCATATAATAATTCACATTTCCTGTTGCTCAAGGATGATTTTTTTATGCTGTAGTAAATTAGCTCAAATTAAGACCCTACATCTGAAGATCCCATTATTACATATTTGGTAACATGAAATGGTACATTAAAAGATGCATAATGAACTGATATACTGAAAGATGAATTATGAATTGACAAGGAATGGTTATAATGCTATTTAGCCACGTGATACTATGGATTAGCAGCATTGACATTTAATGAATTCAGGAAGAACATAATTCAAAATGTCCTTGACAGATGTAAAAAGGGGAATACTAAGGCTAAGATCCCAATAAGAGTATTAAATATCTAGTCTGTTTTGAAATTCTGATTCCGTCCTGGTCTTAGTGCGTTGTTAGTTATCAGTGAAGCCGTGCTTGGGGCACCCCCCACTCTGCCCCCCTCCCAGTCCTCCCTCCCTGCCCCTAGACCCGGGGTGACGGGGCCCGGAGGCCCCTGAAATCCAACTGTTCCTGGATGCACACAGGATTAGCTGCTGTTTGGTTTAGGCTGATTTGTTACATTTCCCAAATCCTCAGACGCGTGCCACCAAAGCTCCTGCTACCCTCCACTCCCTCTGCTACGGCAGCTGCAAGATACCATGTCATTTATACCATTTGCTTCTCCCGAAACAGGAATCTCGTTCTGGTCTTCCCTCCCTCCACATTTCCCCTTCTCCCTTTATTCCCTACCCCCTTTCTTTGCCTGGTTTCCCCCCTTGATTGTGTCTGTCATTCCATCCTTCTGATCTTCTTCCACACAGTGTGTCCATGTCTGCCTTCTCTGTTTGTCTTTTATTCCTGCTATCCTCTACCTCGGATGTAGCCACTCAGATAGCATCTCCCACTACCAGCCACATGCCCTCTGTGAAAACACCTTTTACATCTCCTCTGTCTCTTGATTACCAAGCCACAGTATGGTTCTCCCCCTACCTCACCCCCACCTCAAATCCCTTACACCTTCCCTCCACCTCCCTTCCCCTGCTTAACCTTCCCCTCCATTGATACCTACCATATCAAACATTCATCCTAAAATATTTGCCTGATGCTCTAGCTTTTCCTGAAACCACCAGCCTCTAATATTCCTCAATTTTACCCATAGAGCTCATGGAAGGGATGGGTCATTTACAACTCTGCTCCATCAGATAAGGGACACAGTGATACTGAATAATGATACTAAATAACAAACATTCATCCTGATAGCTTTACCAGAATGTCCCTCCCTCTAATGTTCATCTCCTCTGTCATTTTACATTTGGACACTAATGATAGTGAGTAAGTGAAGGCCTTTCATTCCTTTCATTCATAACGCAGCTCTCTGAGATGAGGGAAAAACAAGCATGGTACTAAACGGGAATTTCCTCTTCAAAGAGAATCTTGCTAATTTGATTAAATATTCATAGATAAAAACTGTGCTTTAGAGAAAGGCAAAGGGCCATTTGTGTTTGCATTTATTTCCCCACAGGAGAGTTAGAATGTACAATGCAGCAGGAAAACAAAACAAATCAGGGAGGGAAACAAAAGAGAGACTAGCTAGGCCTGTTACTGCATGTCTGTCTGGCTGCCTGCCTGTGTTATTTTCCTGCCTAATTGATCTTGTTTCCTTCTACAAATTAATTGGCCTTAAAATGTTTAATTGCTGTGGTCAGCCAGCCCTGCTCTGCCCCCAGGCCTTGTTTATGAAGCAGGTCAGCCAGCTTTGCTCTGCCCCTCGGTTTTGTTTAAGAAGCAGGTCAGCCAGCCCTGCTCTGCCCCCAGGCCTTGTTTAAGAAGCAGGTCAGCCAGCCCTGCTCTGCCCCCAGGCCTTGTTTATGAAGCAGGTCAGCCAGCTTTGCTCTGCCCCTAGGTTTTGTTTAAGTAGCAGGTCAGCCAGCCCTGCTCTGCCCCAGGCCTTGTTTAAGAAGCAGGTCAGCCAGCCCTGCTCTGCACCCAGGCCTTGTTTAAGAAGCAGGTCAGCCAGCCATGCTCTGCCCCAGGCCTTGTTTAAGAATCAGAGAGCCAGCACTGCTCTGCCCCCAGGCCTTGTTTAATATGTCAGAGAGCCTGCCTTGGTCTGTCCGCATGCCTTGTTTATGAAACCAGAGAGCCTGCCTTGCTCTAACCCCAGGCCTTGTTTAAGAAGCTAGAGAGCCAGCCTTACTCTGCTCCAAGGCCTTGTTTAAGAAGCTAGAGAGCCAGCCTTGCTCTGCCCCCAGGCCTAGTTTAATATGTCAGAGAGCCAGCCTTACTCTTCTCCCAGGTCTTGTTTAAGAAGCCAGAGAGCCAATATACCCTTATTTAAGAAGCAGGTCAGCAAGCCTTGTTGAAGAAGCAGGTCAGCCAGCCTTGCTCTGCCCCCAGGCCTTCTTAAAGAAGCCAGTGAGTCAGGCCAGCTCTGCCACAGGGCTTGATAAAGAAGCAAGAGAGACAGTATTGCTCAGGTCCCAGGCCTTGTTTAAGATGCCAGAGAACCAGCCTTGCTCTGCTCCCAGGCCTTGTTTAAGAAGTCAGATAGTCTGCCTTGATCTTCCCCCAGGACTTGTTTAAGAAGCCAGAGAGCCAGCCTTGCTCTGCCCCAGGCCTTGATTAAGATGTCAGAGAGCCAGCCTTTTCTGCCCCCAGGCTTTGTTTAAGATGCCAGAGAGCCAGCCTTGCTCAGCCCCTTGGCCTTGTTTAAGAAGCCAGAGAGCCAGCCTTGCTCAGCCCCCAGGCCTTGTTTAAGACGCCAGAGAGCCAGCCTTGTTCTGCCCCCAGGCCTTGTTTAAGACGCCAGAGAGCCAGCCTTGCTCAGCCCCCAGGCCTTGTTTAAGATGCCAGAGAGCCAGCCCTGCTCTGCCCCCAGGCCTTGTTTAAGAAGCATGTCACCCAGCCTTGCTTTGCCCCCAGAACCTGTTTAAGAAGTGGAGAGAGCTATTTTCTTTCCTTCCTTCCTCCTCTCCTTCTTCACCGCATCCAGTTGATACTTGATAATTTGGGGTCCGGGCCCTCTCTCTCTTGGTCTCACTCTCCACTGACCTTCAAAACAGATGCATTTGTAGCTTATGTCTCTTTTAGGTCCATTTATTTTATTTTCCGTTGTTTGCCGCAGAGTACATTTTTGCTCCCTGTCACTGAGAAATAAGTAATTTCCCAGTCATGGTGGGGGGGGGGGGGTGGGGTGGAGGAGGTGCTCGTTTCAACAGGAGATGGTGGGGGGGGGGGGTAACAGGGGTTTGTCAATGGTCGGTGTCATGGTAGCCGGGACAGGGGACAGGATGAGTTGATATTCTGGTCCCGGAACGAATGCTAATTTAATCAATCTGCTGTAAATCCGACTGGCTGCTGACTCATGTGAGTCTGCTGCCCCGAGGGGGACTCCAACAAAAGCCCTGCCATTGCAGTTTGTTCCCCGACACATTTTTATGGCACACACACTGACACACACGCTGACACACACACTGACACACACATGCACACAAACTCGTACATGAACGCACGTACGTACGCACAGGCACATTTATACACGGACACACAAACACGCACTACTAGGCAGGCACCACACACACACACACACACACACACACACACACACACACACACACACACACACACACACACACACACACACACACACACACACACACACACACACACACACACACACACACACACACACACACACACACACACACACACACACACACACACACACACACACACACACACACACACACATCCTACACACTTCCAGGCACTAAGCAGACAGGCACACATATACTTAACTCACACACCTGCAGTTTTTTCTCACCTCTTTCTTCCCTGTACTGTATCTAGGTAGCTCTGAGGCTGTGGGTGTGGGAGTGGGAGTGTGTGGGAGAAAGTGCTGAGGAAGCTGCCAGGGGAGCACTGAGGTGAGAGGCTGGAGACTCTCCTCCCTCTCCTTGGGCTCAGACAGGCTTTAGCACGTCTCTCCCATCAATCTCCCCCATCCACTCACTCCCAGCCAGGGAGAAGTGACCGCTGGCCTACTGATCAGCTTGCTTTGGCCCCCACCCTGTCCCTAGCCTGATCTGAGCCAAAGGACATCGTGACCAATGGGCGTGGACCGGCAGGTCGCATAGCACATGTAAATGTTATCATGGATGTCATGACAGTGGGTTGGAGATTGGGAGTGAGAGTGGGGTGGAGTGTCAAGGGTGGGGGTTTGTGAAGGGTGGTTTTAAAGGGGTGGTTAGGAAGAGGGAGTATAGAAAAAGAGTGAAAGAAAGAGAGAGGGTGAGATAGATAGGGAGCGTGAGAGACAGAGAGACAGAGAGAGACGAGTGATAGTGGAAAAAGCATAGTGTGTGCATGTGCAAACGTGAGAGAACGATAGAGAGAGAGAAAGAAAGAAAGAAAGAAAGAAAGAGAAAGAGAAAGAGAGAGAGAAAGAAGAGAAAGAAAGAAAGAAAGAGAAAGAGAGAAAGAAAGAAATAAAGAAAGAAAGAAAAGAAAGAGAAAGAGAAAGAGAAAGAGAGAAAGAAAGAAAGAAAGAGAAAGAGAAAGAGAGAAAGAAAGAAAGAAAGAAAGAGAAAGAGAAAGAGAGAAAGAAAGAAAGAGAAAGAGAAAGAGAAAGAGAGAAAGAAAGAAAGAAAGAGAAAGAGAAAGAAAGAAAGAAAGAAAGAAAGAGAAAAAGAAAGAGAAAGAGAGAAAGAAAGAAAGAAAGAGAAAGAGAGAAAGAAAGAAAGAAAGAAAGAGAAAGAGAAAGAGAGAAAGAAAGAAAGAGAAAGAGAGAAAGAAAGAAAGAAAGAAAGAAAGAAAGAAAGAAAGAAAGAAAGAAAGAAAGAAAGAAAGAAAAAGAGGGTGGACTGTGGAGGGATTATCCTGAAGGACAGGCTTTATGTCTGTGTGTAAATGTATTTGGAATAAGTCCGCAGTGCCCAGTACATTCAGAGGAGCGGTGTCCGGGAAGGGGTGGAGGGGGGCTTTTAATTAATGAGTGCACGCTTGTCGCCGGCTTTGGAGAGGCTTTTAAATCACTGATGCAAATTAAGGGGATATCAGGCTCTCTGTGTGAGTGAGTGAGTGTGTGTGCGTGTGTGTGTGTGTGTGTGTGTGTAGCTGTGGCTGGCTTCTCTAGACTACAGACATCAGGAGACTACTGCAAGACTGGCAGAGCAGCAGCCCTATAGCGCAAACAGGTCCTCATCTACAGTACTTCTAAATACCAGAGAGAAATGGCCTTTGAAATCCTCTTTACATTTGAAAAGGTCAGAGACTGTACCAGGACATTAAAAATAGATTACAGACAACTAGTGATGTATTGTTAAAACTGGGTAAACTCTGATCACCATTCGCAGTGAATGAAGTAAAGCACCCTATACTGTGAATGGGTAAACCTTCCTCAAAATAAAAAAGGTGCATTTAACTTGCGTTTACCCTACTCTACTGCAGACAACCAATCAATAATCCCACCACCCACTGCATACAGTACATGCAGACAGAGACATGGTGTTCAGTGTTCAAATATCTGGAGAGACAATGCGCACTGGCACTGTCATTGGTTACGCAACCGTAGCCATGGCAACCCACAGTGCACCTCTCCGACCCCTTGCACTCTTGAAGTAGTATGAGTTATGAGCCCCCGGGTCAGGGTCAGTCGGCTGTTTGCGAGTGCAGCAGAGGGTGTGTGTGTGGGTTCTAGCCTAGTTTAACAAACCTAACACAATGGTAATTCTTAGCTCTGGCGGTAGGGATTTAGGTCTGGTGGTGTGTCAGAAATATTTTGTACTATTTTCGCAGCAGAAATTATGGGCGAAGTAACTGACGGTGGCACGACAGAGCTGGGGTTTGATGAATAATGGTAACTATTTATATCCATAATGTATTTATGTCACATCTATAAGCATTTTTCTAAATGTGTTAACAGGTTAATGAAATCGATCCATAGAATATCTATAGCTCATTCATGTCATGCTGTGCAAACCAGTTCATAATAAGTAATGACAGCGTAATGTCAACATTATTGACCGTTCTCACAAGTGTGCTTCTGCCATACCAGTGTTAGTGTATATGCCAAAAGCCAAACCACATTTGGAAAATGATGCTGAATTGTAAACTGTATGGTTTGAGCCCCATGGCTAAGGGCTGTATGACCATTTATTTTAACCTCCACGTGGGTAACCAGTTCATAATAGTAAGAGGGCACCTCGGGGGTTTGTGATATTTGGCCAATATACCATGGCTAAGGGCTGTGTCCTAGCCTCCTTAAGCCCTCCAGTTCGAACTTAGCCCTTAGCCATGGTATATTGACCAAATAACCCCCCCCGGGGCCTGTACCAGCCCCATTACCCACACCGGCCGGGGTAGGCCCTTGATTTACCGTCTTCTTCTACTTCTTACTGAGGTCAATGGTGCATGAGGATCCCTACAGGGTTGACTCCTCTGGGTGAATCTTCAGATCAAATCATGTAGTTGATGGTCAAATGTAGTTGATGGTCAACTCTTTTGTAACTCATTGACATTCCTCCCCTCCACATGTTAAATAGCCTACAGAAACAAAATAACAAAATGTAGGCCTATCCCATCTTTGCTAACGACGTTGAACATGCTTGCATGCCACATTGTTCTAAGTAACTGCATAGCTTCCATGTGGAAATATATTGTTAACCTTTTACTGCAGTGGGATAAATCAGGGTCACACCAAGTGTTTATTGGTAGTCATAGACAAACCTACTTTGAAACAAAAGTAAACACCTCACAGACATGGTTATAGGCTTTTAAAAAGAAGACACCAGTTCCATGTCAGATATAGAGTTGAAATGTATTCAATTTGGAGCTTTCATCTCAATATTACACGTTAAATACACCACAGAAACCTGAAATATAAAAATAAACATTTGACATAGAAACACCGGATTTTTGAAAATGTTGATTAATTATGAAATTATGAAAAATATTTATAACATTCACCAATGAGACCACTGTCACATTCTGACCTTAGTTCCTTTGTTTTGTCTTTGTTTTAGTATGGTCAGGGCGTGAGTTGGGGTGGGCAGTCTATGTTCTTTTTTTTCTATGATTTGGGATTTCTGTGTTTGGCCTGGTAGGGTTCTCAATCAGAGGCAGCTGTCAATCGTTGTCCCTGATTGAGAACCATACTTAGGTAGCCTGTTTTCACCCTTGAGTTGTGGGTGATTATTTTTTCTGTTTCGGTGTTTGCACCATTCGGGACTGCTTCGGTTTTCATTTTGATTCTCTTATTCTTTTGTATTTTGTATTAATTTTCCATTAAATCACATTATGGATACATACCACGCTGCGCATTGGTCCTCCGATTCTTCCTACTACTCCTCCTCGTCAGAGGAAGGAAGAAGAAACCCGTTACAACCACGAGAGTGTGATGACAGCATTCAGCATTCACACTGATATAAGGGTTAGACCTACTGGGAATTGCATTATGGATGAGCCATGGACATGCCAAACATTGTCAAAAAACAATATTAAATTCACTACGTCCTAAAAAGAGAGTGATTAATTAAAAACAAAATCCAATCAAAACTAAACAACAACTTGTTTTAAGTAGACTATGTCTAAATACAGTTACAGGCACCATAATTGCTCTCCGTGGGCATTTCCGTGACTAAACCAACTAGGCTCATAATTTAACAATTGTATTCGTGTTAACAAATAGCATACAAGTTTGTTATTAAGGCACATGAAAGTTCACATGTTCCAGAAGGCATTTCTGCCCAAACAACAGATTTTGCTAGAATGTTTTTTCTCCAGCTGAAACGCCTCTCCTGTGAAGTGGTGACGCGTGACATATGCCTAGTTTCCTCAAATGAGTCACATATTAAGGCAAGGCAGAGTATGGCGATCCAATATAAGGAGAAAGGGGGCATGTCAACTCACCATTATACTGCTCCCCAATCTAACGTTTTAGAAACATAATGGGACAATCCTGCAGATCGTATTCATACTTCCCCAGAGATAGCAGAAGGATGTTAAATTACATGGCATGTGAGCCATGGAATTTCTCATTTAAAAGTCAGGATGGTGAATCATTCTAATAAATTTGGTTTTAATCAACTTAAATGAAAAACAAGCTATCTGTTTTTTAAACAACAATCCTATTTCTACATAGGTTGGGGTCAGAAGCATGATATCGTAAAATTGTCAGGATAACAAAGAAGCGATGCAGTGCAGTTGAACCAGCCTTTTATATAGCAGCCTATTGGCCCAGGGTAAGGGTAGCCTAGAGAGGGCTTGGTTTTTAATCATATGAAACTAAAAACAAGCAATTGTTAGAGGAAAATAACGTCTAAATACGAGGGTCACCAGCATCATCTCATCTCTCATCTCATGATGGTCATATAGATACAGCTAACCTACATGGAGGGGTTATTCCAACTTCCAAAACAGGAGCTGGCTAAAATAATGTCATTGATAAAATAATTGATTAAAAGGTGATGTCTGCTCACTGTTTTGCTGCTCCCAAACTTGATCTTTTAATAAAGCTTTGTTGATTAAGATTTATTTCAAAGCAGTCTCACAAGCCAAACCCTTTATTGATAGGCTTGGCTATTGGGCTAGAGAAAAAATAATCAGCCTTCACTGAGGGGAGAGGAGGCTATGCCCAGTCTTAAATCTAATGAATAGTAAACCTTTTTTTAATGTTATGTTAATCAATATGGGTGGATATCGGCCCAAAAAGCACATCTCCTCTCTTGTTTCATTAGCATGAGGGCACTGTGCATCACAGCTAGATAGGTTGGCTTCCACTCGCAAGATCCATGCCATTACCAAGTCTTAAATCTCCTGATATACACTGCATGAAATTGTCCCTTTTGCACTTGTTTTCAAGCACACACCTCAAATATTGCTACCCCTCCCACATCAGAGCACAGAGCTAGCAAGCTGATATTAGACAGGTTAATTGCCTAGCTGTGCAAGTGGTGGGAAATGCAGGAGCGACAGTTTTTAAATGCCGAAATTGCCAACTAATGTGCATTTGGCACTTAGCTGCCTTAGCACCAGCCTGAAAATTGAAAATAAAGCCCAGTGTGTGTGTGTGTGTGTGTGTGTGTGTGTGTGTGTGCGTGTGTGTGTGTGTGTGTGTGTGTGTGTGTGTGTGTGTGTGTGTGTGTGTGTGTGTGTGTCTGTGTGGAGAGATGGGGGCCTCCGAGCCACGTGTCATCTCCTTTAGCAAATGGAGCCCATGCAGTGTGGTGTGGCGACTGGCGAGAGTAGAGCCAAAATGGCTCTGTCTGTCTGTATCAGTGAACCTGGCTGTCTGCTCACATTAGTACCCGCTCACGGCCATGACACGCACTGACAGGGAGAGCAGCATGCCAGCATCACAGCTCTCAGAAATGAATTTGGGAAGAAGAGGAGGAGGAGGAGGAGAGGGCAGGTTGATGTTTATTGTCACGAGTCTTGTCCTGGAGGCAGAACTGAGCAATTTCCCCTTAGATAGGCCAGCTGCAAAGTCAAATTATCTCAATTGTAAAAATGCAAAAAACTAAAATGAGCTTTTTGGTCTTAATTTAAGGTCAGGGTTAGGCATTAGAGTTAGCAGTGTGGTTAAGTTTAGGGTTAGGGTTAGGTTTCAAATGAGATTGTATGACATTATGGCTGTGCCAGCTTGTGACCATTGTAGGGCTGCCTCCAGAACAAGATTCATGACAAAGAAGGCTAACCTGGGAGGAATAAGTGGAGAATGGGATGAAGAGAAGGGGGGTTGAGGAGCAGGAGGAGGAGCAGGAGAAGGAGAAAGAAGAGGAGGGGAAGAAGGAGGAGGCGACAGACAGATTTTTTTTCTCCATCATGTAGAAATCTAGGGGGTCAGGATTCATGAATAAAATAATGATGTCATGTCTGCTGTTTTCTACTGATCTTATCTCAGCTGCTCAGTGCCCCATCCCACCACCCCTTTCATCTCTCCATCCTTCTCACTGTTAAAAAAATGTGAAATTTTAAAATGGTCACATAACACTTCTGATAGTCACTACTCATGAGATCAACAATGATTTCCCAACAAGACATTTATTTTAGAGGAACTCCTTATGTCTGTTATTGAAATGTTAGTTATGGCTGATGATGGAGTGAGGTTAGGGATGTTAGGGAGTGCAGGATGAGTTATTGATTGGAGAAAAACACTTCCTGCCAGACTTTAACCTGATCACGTTCTCTCGGCCTCCATCAATCACAGCCAATGGACGGACGGACAGACAGACAGACAGACAGACAGACAGACAGACAGACAGACAGACAGACAGACAGACAGAGTTACTCCCTTCAGCAGACAGCTGACCTTACTGGACCATCGCTTGCCTCTTTCTTTCTCTCTGTGTTCCTCACTCTGTCCCCCTCTCTCTTGCTCCACCCATGCCTCTTTCGTTCTCTCTGTGTTCCTCACCCTGTCTCCCTCTCTCTTGCTCCACCCATGCCACTTTCTTTCTCTCTGTGTTCCTCACTCTGTCTCCCTCTCTCTTGCTCCACCCATGCCTCTTGCTCCACCCATGCCTTTCTTTCTCTCTGTGTTCCTCACTCTCTTCTCCACCCATGCCCTTTCTCTCTTCACTCTGTCTCCCTCTCTCTTGCTCCACCCATGCCTCTTGCTCCACCCATGCCTCTTTCTTTCTCTCTGTGTTCCTCACTCTGTCTCCCTCTCTCTTGCTCCACCCATGCCTCTTTCTTTCTCTCTGTGTTCCTCACTCTGTCTCCCTCTCTCTTGCTCCACCCATGCCTCTTTATTTTCCCCCATCCTATCCTTCCTTCATTGTTCATCTTTTTCTCAGAATCTGTTGCATTTCCTCTTCCCTCTACCCCTTGCCCTCTATCGCCCTCTCGTTGTTTTGCACTCCTTCCATCTCTCTTTTAGATTTGACACAAAGTAAGTCCCACAGCAAAAATATAAGAGCAAAAATATATTTTCCACATACTGTGTACGGAATCTTTTTCTCAACCTGAACCTGATAAAAACATTTGAGGAGTCACAACTCAGAGCACCATAAAATGTAATCCCAGTGTCAGAGTTGTATACCCCCAGTCTGAATCGCCCATGCAGGATAATCCTTGGTATTACAGGCAGGTTATGTGTGAGTTCTAAAGGGCACCATATTCCCTGTAGTGCACTACTTTTGACCAGAGCCATATGGTACCCTATGGGCCCTAGTCAAACGTATTGCACTACATATCGGTTCTGGTCAAAAGTAGAGACACTAAAGGGAATATGGTGCCATTTGGGATGCAGCTTTTATGTATGAGGATCTGTTTGTTCCCCTACTTTCCCCCTTCCTGTAGGTTTTACAAAAATAAAGAGCTCACATATGCAATTGTATTTGTATTTATTATGGATCCCCACTCTTCCTGGGGTCCAGCAAAATTCAGGTAGTTTATACAATTTTAAAACATTACAATACATTCAGAGACTTCACAACACACTGTGTGCCCTCATGCCCCTACTCCACCACTAGCACATGTCTACAGTACTAAATCCATGTGTATGTATAGTGTGTTTGTTCTCGTATGTGCGTGTGTGTGTGTGTGTGTGTGTGTGTGTGTGTGTGTGTGTGTGTGTGTGTGTGTGTGTGTGTGTGTGTGTGTGTGTGTGTGTGTGTGTGTGTGTGTGTGTGTGTGTGTGTGTGTGTGTGTGTGTGTGGGTACGCATGTCTCTGTGCCAATGTTTGTGTTGCTTCAGGATCACCACTGTTCCATAAGGTGTTTTTTTAATCTGTTTTTTTTTATCCAATTTTACTGCTTGCGTAAGTTACTTGATGTGGAATAGAGTTTCATGTAGTCATGGCTCTATTAAGTACTGTGTGCCTCCCATAGTCTGTTCTGGACTTGGGGACTGCAAAGACACCTCTGGTGGCATGTCTTGTGGGGTATGCATGGGTGTCCAAGCTGTGTTCCAGTAGTTTAGACAGACAGCTCGGTGCATTCAACATTCAACCTCTCATAAATAAAAGTAATGATGAAGTCAATCGCTCCTCCACTTTCAGCCAGGAGAGATGGACATGCATATTATTAATATTAGCTCTCTGTGTACAGTGCCTTGCGAAAGTATTCGGCCCCCTTGAACTTTGCGACCTTTTGCCACATTTCAGGCTTCAAACATAAAGATATAAAACTGTATTTTTTTGTGAAGAATCAACAACAAGTGGGACACAATCATGAAGTGGAACGACATTTTTTGGATATTTCAAACTTTTTTAACAAATCAAAAACTGAAAAATTGGGCATGCAAAATTATTCAGTTCCTTTACTTTCAGTGCAGCAAACTCTCTCCAGAAGTTCAGTGAGGAACTCTGAATGATCCAATGTTGACTTAAATGACTAATGATGATAAATACAATCCACTTGTGTGTAATCAAGTCTCCGTATAAATGCACCTGCACTGTGATAGTCTCAGAGGTCCGTTAAAAGCGCAGAGAGCATCATGAAGAACAAGGAACACACCAGGCAGGTCCGAGATACTGTTGTGAAGAAGTTTAAAGCCTGATTTGGATACAAAAAGATTTCCCAAGCTTTAAACATTAGCAGTGAAAAAACAGAAAAAAATAGATCAAAAATAGATTTCTTCTAAACAATTAACTGGCCTCCCCAGTGGCGCAGTGATCAAATCAAAATCAAATCAAACATTGTTTGTCACATGCACCGAATACAACAAGTGTAGACCTTACCGTGAAATGCTTACTTACAAGCCCTTAACCAACAGTGCAGTTCAAGTTAAGAAAATATTTACATTACGACATTCGCCTCGCCCGAGCACATTGGGGAGTTGCAGTGATGAGACAAGACTGGAGAGGGGATAAAAAATGTACAAAAATGACTGAATGTAGATTTCAGTATGACTTCATGTGACCAATTTTAAGAAGTTATTTGTAACAATAACCAGGTTTCCATCCAACCTTTTTATTCGAGTAAAGTTGAGTAAAATATGTCATGACAGTCCTGATGGAAACGGTAAACTTTCCAAATGTCGACAAAACAAAATATGCTAGACAGGGTGGGATCTTTTTGTGTAGGTAAAATTTAAATATTGACATAATAACCACCATATCGAAGTAAACTTAGAGTCACGCATGTTGTGTGGTCCTCCCACTACGAGTTATCAGAAAAACTTGCAGTTTATTAGGGGACAGATTAAATAAATGATGGCGAACATCACAGAATGGTGAAAGAGCAGGGGTTTAATGCTCCCTTCCAATAAATGTTGTGGGTCTTATTCTGGTGACATGATAATCAGTGGGGTATGCATGGTCTGCTGTTTGACAAATAAAATCATGCTTTTTTGTCCATGATAATCTCATATGTAGGCAATACGTGCGATCTAGCCAACAACAAGTGGATCTTCGCCCTGCATGCTGTTGGTTAGAGTGGACAAACCCATTACATAACGCACATTATTTTGTGCGATGAAAACCATATAACTTGCATTTTTTATTCGGTGCGTGGGAATTTAACTGAGTCATCACGCACAGCCTTTAATCTGTAACAAGTCGGTTTGATGGAAAAACATCTCTAGTGGGAAAATGTGCATATTGTTTTTATGCAAATTTCAGCATATTCACAGGAAAATCTGTGGCCAATTGGATGGAAACCTAGCTAATGGCAGGTTTTTTTCAGGATCAAAAAGGGACAGTTGTGGGGTTGTGGGCATGAGAGGGGGAAATGGGTGCAGTCAGTTGCCTACACGGCTGAATTCTGTCCAGGACCCCTGACCTTCGCAGAACAGAGAAAATGGTGCAGTTTTAAAGCTAATTCCTGCAATTCAACAATTTGTAAACTAATTTCCTGCATTTCTACACATTTTGACATTGCTAGTGCTGTGTTCTAATGCTCAAGCATTACAACAAAATTAATTGGAGCTTGATTGTCTGGCTTTTATTTTGGTAATTGTAAATTCTCAAAGATTATAGGCTATTATTTAAAAATGTATAGGTTTATTACCTTTTCTACATATTTTTAATTTGCTTTAAGTCATTTGAGTTTACACTGAAATTGATTTTACATCCAGAATATTTTAAATATATTTTTAAAAATATATATTTAACTGTGTCACCACACACAGCCTACACACACACACACACACACACACACAAGGGGTTGGCAGGTAGCCTAGCGGTTTTAGTGTTGGGCCTGTATCCGAAAGGTTGCTGGATCAAATCCCTGGGCTGACAAAGTAAAAATCTGTCATTCAATCCCTGATCAAGGCAGTTAACCCACTGTTCCCCAGTAGGCTGTCTTTGTAAATAAGAATTTGTTCTTAACTGACTTGCCTAGTTATATTTCAAATAGACCCCTGCCGCTACCCACAAGTGGATCCTGACCTACATTTTGGGAACCACTGGCCTAGCCTATTCATGGGTTTCACATTTCATCAGCATATTGTTTTGAACATTTGAGGTCTGATGTCCGACTGAGCATTCTGTTCAATGCATTGTTAATGAGCGCTGATGCAGGTTTCATTAAAAGTACATTAGAGTGGCTTGGAAATGCACTTTATATGCTCATCTCCATACACAGGGTGTACAAAACATTAGGAACACCTTCCTAATATTGAGTTGCACCCCTCACTGTGTCCTTTTGCCCTCAGAACAGCTTCAATTGGTCGGGCATGGACTCTACAGTGTGTCGAAAGCTTTCCACGGGGATGCTATCTTGCCCATTCACCCTCTGAATGGCACACGCACACCTCCCCTTCATCTAAACTGATTGAAGTGGATTTAACAAGTGACATCAAAAAGAGATCATAGCTTTCACCTGGATTCACTTGGTCAGTCTATGTCATGGAAAGAGTGTGTTCATACTGTACACTCAGTATATCCCCCTGTAAATTTAATATCCTCACAGTAAATCAGTTTATACTCCAGAGTTTGATGTTTTATGTTGACTGTGGCTATATTGTAAATTCTGTATGTTGACCAAGGTACGACTTGTGTCTGTAGCTGTTTGTACATTGTCATTTGCTGGCAGCACCTATTCACAAAGTCAAATTCTGGGTATGTGTAAATGTACTTGGTGAATAACGTGATCCGGATTCTGAAAGGATAGACAATGTCCACACGCAAAATGGCACCCTTTTCTCTATACATAGGGTTGCCTGAAGTGTCATCGATGACGATATTGTGATGATATTGATCAGCCTGTTTAACATCTACTTGACTTCCCCCATCCATGTCCTCTCTCTATGTCATCTGATAAAATGATAAGCCCATTAGTGATTGGCTCTCTACTCTCGCTCTCTATAGCCTGGTCCCCATTTGTTCCTCTAGCCCTCTCTCCTCCGGTGTATCTGGTAAATTGTTCTCATGCTTCAATATCATTACAGCCTGTAGAGCAGGACCCTAAAACTCCTGACTGGGTGTTAGCGCGGTCCTTGGGACCTACCTTGGGCCGTTACAATTACATTGTGATGATGGGGGCTTAGAGGATGCAGTATGCACCCCAAATGGCACCCTATTCCCTACATAGTGCACTACTTACAAATGGCACCCTATTCACAAAATAGTGCACTATATAGGTAATAGGGTGCCATTTGGGACGCACATTAGAGAGAGGATGCATGTTGGGGGTGAGTATTACATTATCATTGATTAATTGATGGGGAGCATGTAGGGGTGTGAGCCTACATCTAGCAGCAGTAGTAGTAGCAGGGAGGGAAGCAGAGAGGTCTCAGTGTGTGCAGAGGAATGTGTGTCAGTGTGACACAGACAGTAAGAGGATTAGGGAGATGTGTGCATGTGTGTGCGTGCGAGCTAAAAGAGAGAGAGAGAGAGCTACCTATATCCCCCCATTCATTTTAATGAAGACATCTTCTCCATCCAGGAGGGGGAAATCAATCATTTCCAGGCACATGGACATGTACTAGTCTGTGGCGACCTAAATGCCAGAACTGGACAAGAACCTGACACCCTCAGTGCACAGGGAGACAAACACCTGCCTGGAGGTGACAGTATTCCCTCCCCCATATGCCCCCCTAGGCACAAATACGACAACATAACCAACAAAAACGGGTCACAACTCTTGCAGTTCTGTCGCACTCTGGATATGTACATAGTCAATGGTGGACTTCGAGGGGACTCCTATGGTAGGTACACCTATAGCTCATCTCTCGGCAGTCGTACTGTAGACTACTTTATTACTGACCTCAGAGTCTCTCAGCGCATTCACAGTCAGCCCACTGACACCCCTATCAGACCACAGGAAAATCACAGTCTACTTGAATAGAGCAATTTTCAATCATGAGGCATCAAAGCCAAAGGAACTGAATATTATTAAGAAATGCTATAGATGGAACGAAAATAGTGTGGAAACCTACCAAAAAACAATTAGGCAACAACAAATTCAATCCCTTTTAGGCAACATCCTGGACAAAACGTACCACTGTAATAGTGAAGGTGAAAACTTGTCTGTAGAAAACCTAAACAGTATATTTGACCTATCAGCTTCCAACACAAAAAATTTCAAACAGAAAACTGAAGAAAATTAAGAACAATGACAAATAGTTTGATGAAGAATGCAAAAACCTAAGAAAGAAATTGAGAAACCTATCCAACCAAAAACATAGAGACCCAGAAAACCTGAGTCTACGCCTTCGCTATGGTGCATCACTAAAACAATACAGAAATATACTATGAAAAAAGAAGGAACAGCACATCAGAAATCAAGAGTTATCTATCCAAAATGGTGATGTATGGGTAAACCACTTCTCCAATCTCTTTGGCCCTATAACAAAGAGCAAACACCAAAAACCTATACATGATCAAATATAAATCTTAGAATCAACTACTATAGACTACTAGAACCCACTAAACACCCAAATTACATTGAATGAACTACAGGACAAAATACAAACCCTTCAACCCAAAAAGGCATGTGGTGATGGTATCCTCAATGAAATGATCAAATATACAGACAACAAATTCCAATTGGCTATACTTAATCTCTTTAACGTCATCCGTAGCTCTGGCATCTTCCCCAATATTTGGAACCAATCCAATATTTGATCACCCCAATCCACAAAAGACAAATTTGACCCCAATAACTACCGTGGGATATGCATCAACAGCAACCTTGGGAAAATCCCCTGCATTATCATTAACATCATATTTCCTCATTGAATACAATGTACTCAGCAAATGTCAAATTGGCATTTTACCAAATTACCATACGACAGACCACGTATTCACCCTGCACACTCTGTTTGACAAACAAACTAAACAAAACAAAGGCAAAGTCTTCTTATGCTTTGTTGATTTCAAAAAAGCTTTTGACTCAATTTGGCATGAGGGTCTGCTATACAAATTGATGGAGAATGGTGTTGGGGGAAAAGCATACAACCCATGTACACAAACAACAAGTGTGCGGGTTAAAATCCACATTACTTTCCACAGGGCTGTGGGGTGAGAAAGGAATGCAGCTTAAGCCCCACCCTCTTTTTCACCATACATATTTATTTAATTAACAAATTATTATTTTCAATGAAGGCCTAGGAACAGTGGGTTAACTGCCCTTTTCAGCTTGGGGATTTGATCATGCAACCTTTCAGTTACTAGTCCAATGCACTAGCCACTAGGCTACGCTGCCGCCCCATATAGCTATGAATTGGCGAGGGCCCTAGAATAGTCCGCAGCACCCGGCCTCTCCCTACTAGAATCTGAAGTCAAATGTCTACTGTTTGCTGATTATCTGGTGCTTCTGTTCCCAACCAAGGAGGGCCTACAGCAGGATCTAGAACTTCTGCACAGATTCGGTCAAACCTGGGCCCTGACAGTAAATCTCAGTAAAATAATGTTGTTCCAAAAAAGGTCCAGTTGCCAGGACTACAAATACAAATTCCATCATTGGCATAGAGCACACAAAACACTATACATACCTCTGCCACAGGTAACTACTACAAAGCTATGAAAGAGCTGAGAGACAAGGCAAGGGCCTTCTATGCCATCAAAAGGAACATAAAATTCGACATTCCAAATAGGATCTGGTCAAAAAAATACTTGAATCAGTTATAGAACCCATTGCCCTTTATGGTTGTGAGATCTGGGATCCAACCAAGAATTCACAAAATGGGACAAACACCAAATTGAGACTTTGCATGCAGAACTCTGCAATAATATCCTCTGTGTACAACGACAATCAAATAATGCATGCAGAGCAGAATTAGGCCGATAGCCGCTAATTAACAAAATCCAGAAAAGAGACGTTACAATCTACAACCACCTAAAAGGAAGCGATTCCAAAACCTTCCACAACAAAGCCATCACCTACAGAGAGATGCACCTGGAGAGGAGTCCCCTAAGCAAGCTGGTCCTGGTGCTCTGTTCACAAACAGACCCCACAGAGCCTCAGGACAGCAAACACAACTAGACCCAACCAAATCATGAGAAAACAAAAAGATAATTCCTTGACACATTGGAAAGAATTAACAAAAAACTGAACAAACTTTAATGCTATTTGGACCTAAACAGAGAGTGCAGAGTGGCAAAAATAAAACAAATAAAAATATAGGACAAAACACACATCACGTCAAGAGAGACAACACAACACTACATAAAGAGAGACCTAAGACAACAACATAGCATGGCAGCAACACATGACAACACAGCACGGTAGCAACACAACATGACAACAACATGGTAGCAACACAACATGGCAACAGCACAACATGGTACAGTAGCAGCACGAACATGGTACAAACATTGGGCACAGACAACAGCACAAAAGGCAAGAAGGTAGAGACATCAATACATCACGCAAAGCAGCCGCAACTGTCAGGAAGAGTGTTCATGTTTGAGTCTTTGAATTAAGAAATGTAAGACATTTGAAGAAAAAACACCATTGTAAATACATACCAAATGTATGTTTCTTGTTTTCCCTTTAGTACTTTAACTGTGTGCACATCATTACAACACTGCATATAGACATAATATTACATTTTCTACTTTATTATTCTATTGGAACTTCTGTGAATGTAATGTTTAATGTAACTTTTTTTGTTGATGTCACTCTTGGTTATTATACTCACAGTGGAGGTCATTTTAAATTGTGTGTGTGTGTGTGTGTGTGTGTGTGTGTGTGTGTGTGTGTGTGTGTGTGTGTGTGTGTGTGTGTGTGTGTGTGTGTGTGTGTGTGTGTGTGTGAGTCTGTGTGTGTGTGTGTGTGTGTGTGCGTGAGTCTGCGTGTATTTGAAGGGGTAGAAATAAAGAGTGCTTACTTGCAGCTTTGATTAAACAGTGTGGACATAATGACAATGTATCTGTGTACTGTAAGAGTGTATCTGTAATGATGAGCCCAGCAGGACCATTTAGAAACCACGCTGTGCAACCTTATGTCGTAGCATCCACATGATATCTCATTCCATACATATGGTTGTCTCCGTTCATGATTACGATTTACATCACTGAGATACTGTACGAAGAACTGAGGGCTTAGTTTGCTTCCCAAATGGTACCTTTTCATAAGCTCTCACAGTCTCACTGCAGGATTAGACGTTCATCCACCTTCTCCAAACGTCAAATTCCGAAGTTGCGCCAAACTTCAAATTTCAAAGGGTTTTGTTGCTTCTGCTGCTCTGTGTTGTTCCATTTCTTCAATTGTAGAATTTCAAAGTTAAGGGTTAAGTTTACGCTAAGGTAAGGGTTAAGGTTTGTTAAGGTAAGGTTAAAGGTTTAGGATAAGGTTCAAACAAAAAATAAAAAAACAGAACTGGGATTGATCATGCGACCTTCAAAGGTCGTGGGATTAGAGTCATGGGATTACATCGATCTGCCGTGTGCCATCCTCGTCCACAACACATCATGGTAATACACTCACTGTTGCCCCTAGTGGCCGGTTTGGAAGACATTATCCTCAGGACATGGTGACGTCCAATTTCAATGTAAATTTTGAACGATCTCCCTGCCCTTTTCCATATACTGTATAGTGCACTAATGGGTCCTTGTCAAAATTAGTGCACTAAATATTGAATAGGGTGCCATTTTGGACGTAATGTTAGTTACATGACATGCAGAACAATGAGTTGCAGCATCCAGACTGTCATGAAAACCTTCTGCTCCTAGTCTTCCCTTTCATTCAAACCCAACCCCCTCTCTTTGTGTAACCAGCCGTCATATCGTTTCCGTCCACCAGGGACGTTTTTCATGTATAACATAATTGGTAATCAATGTACAATCCATTCTGTGTGTATGTAATTCTGTGTGATTATTTAGGTATTTAGTAAATAAATAATTAAACCACATTTTGTATTGCTGATTCAGCTTGTTAGTCAGGGTTCTATGAGACTGAATAAGGTGACGATTGATGATTGACTGCTACTGATGTAAAAAATTACGAAGTCTTTAAGAGTTTATTCGGGAGATAACAGCTCTATAAACATTATTTTGTGGTGCCCCGACTTTCAAGTTAATTACATTTACATGATTAGTTTAATCAGGTAATATTAATTACAGAGAAATTATTTTATAGAATAGCATGTCATATCACTTAATCCGGCATAGCCAAAGACACTACAAGATGTAATAGAGACCCTTCAACCGCTCCAACAACCACAGCAAGCTCTATAGAACCAATATTGGAATAGACACACACACACACACACACACACACGCAGGCAGGCAGGCAGGCAGGCAGGCAGGCTGGCATGCAGGCAAGCAGGCACGCAAATACACACACGTTGACCACCCTCCCCTCCACTTCGACACCCTTTCAGCCTGCTTGTCAGTCTACCATGACCATGTTTCCATTGACAACGCTCCTTCCCCCCTGCTGCCCCCTCGCTGCCCCTCGGCCCCCCTGCAGCCCCCTTGCCCTCCAACATTGGCCCCTGCTGCACCTTTACAGATCAAATCCCTTGCCCCCCCCCACATAACAATAATATAGTGTGTGAGTGATCAGGGGAGAGTAAGGAGGGAGAAAAGAGTCCTGGCGGTGAGAGGTGGGTGGGAGGGATGATGGTGGAGGGGTGAGGGAGGGAGTGAGGAGCCCTAGTAGTGTGGGGTAAGGGGGAGGGGAAGGTAGTAGGGGGGAGTGAAGTGGGGAGTGAGGAGTCCTGGTGGTGATGGGGAAGGAGGAGGGGAAGGCAGCAGGGAATGAAGAGGAGGAGTCCTGGTAGTGAGTGATCAGGGAGGAGGGGAAGGAGCAGGAGAAAAGGGGGAGTGAGGAGCCCTGGTAGTGAGGGGTGGGGAGGAGGGGAAGGTGGAGGGAATGAAGGGGGGAGTGAGGAGCCCTGGTAGTGGGGTAGGGGGAGGGGAAGGTAGTAGGGGGGAGTGAAGTGGGGAGTGAGGAGTCCTGGTGGTGATGGGGAAGGAGGAGGGGAAGGCAGCAGGGAATGAAGAGGGAAGTGGGGAGTCCTGGTAGTGAGGGGTAGGGAGGAGGGGAAGGCAGCAGGGAATGAAGAGGGGGAGTGAGGAGTCCTGGTAGTGAGGGGTAAGGGGGAGGGGAAGGCAGCAGGGAATGAAGAGGGAAGTGGGGAGTCCTGGTAGTGAGGGGTAGGGAGGAGGGGAAGGCAGCAGGGAATGAAGGGGGGAGTGAGGAGCCCTGGTAGTGAGGGGTAGGGAGGAGGGGAAGGCAGTAGGGGGAATGAAGAGGGATGTGAGGAGCCCTGGAGGGCACCGGCCCTCATTGATATTCCTAGCGAGTGAGCAGCGAATGAGCAGCCAGTGCTGCGGTCCTGCGGCCTGGCTGGGCAGAATATGGAAGGGTCAGCAGAAACAGCCTGCTACTAGGGCTAGGGTAGAGATGCTCCCAACTGAGAGAGCACCATGCACCAGGCCCAGCAACAGACCCCCTCCTAACCCTTCCTCCTAACCCCTAACCACCTCCACTAGCACCGGTCCATAGCTCACCAGCCAGCCCCCCATATCCCAAGCCCCTACTTCCCACATCCACTACCACAACCAATCCCAACCCAATGTCCACCAGTCAGTCACCACAGCTGGCTACTTCACCCTGTGCTTACCAAACTCACACTGCCTCCTAGAGGCAAGGAGATGTACTGTACAGCACAGCTCAGGGTGCTAGTCATCCCATTAACCCTGTGTACCAGTGTGACTCACTGGCAGCTTTGAAACAACAGGCAGGCCAGGATGAATACAGGGGAACTCTGTATAGTCAGAGACCAGTCTTTTTTTTAACGTTATTTACTATATGGCTCTGGTCAAAAGTAGTGCACTATATAGGGAATAGGGTGCATTTGGGACACAACCGGTGTGTATCAAATCCATTCACCTGTTGACCCAGACTGCAGAGGCGTATGTATTGGCAGTGGGTTGTTGTATGGATTGAGTACATGATGAATGTGTCTGGGACATGCAGGTACGTTGTGGAGATATAGTATTTTATATGTATCTGTGTGTTAATGTCTAGCAGTACAGTATCTGGCCGGGCTCAGAGGAGATTCAAATAGACCAATGCTGCATGGGAGGTACACTCTTAGAAAAAATGGTTCCAAAAGGGTTCTTCAACTGTTCCCATAGGAGAACCGTTTTTGATTCTAGGTAGAACCCTTTTTGGGTCCATGTCGAACTTGTTTGAGTACCATATAAAACCTTTTGTCGAAAGGGTTCTACATGGAATCATAAAGGGAACTCCCTGGAACCAAAAGGGGTTCTTCAAAGGGTTCTCCTGTGAGGAAAGCCGAAGAACCCTTTTAGGTTCTAGAAAGCACCTTTTTTTCGAAGTGTAGGAGGAATCGATTCGCCTCCAGAGAGAGAAGGAGGAGAGGAGCCGGAAGGGTGGGGTGTAGGAGGACAGAGTTGCCGGAGGGATGGAGGGATGGCGAGAGAGAGTCAGAGGTGGTACTAAAGCCTGGGAGCTGAGTCATGCTGACAGGCTCCTCTGGCGGCCATGATGGTCCCATTGATTATCTGTTTCCGATGCTGCTACTGCCAGTGGATAGGGAGATCAGTGACCAAGAGGAAGGAAGGAAGCCAAGCCTATCTCATCTCCAGGAATCAGAGTGGAATCACTGACCCCTCTACTGTCCTGTCACCCTGCTGTCACCCTGTCAGCTTGTCCAACGGCACTACCAATGACATGGTTCAATGGACAACAAATTTATACAACACACAAATACTGATTTAGACTTAATAAGTGTTCACTGTGCATTTATGCTATCAGCCTTTTCTTCTATCAACCTGTTAGATGAAGGCTACCAGCAACAGCAGATATAGCCTACAGTTGCATAAACAGCATGGCCCGCATCCAAATGCAAAATGCAAATTCATTACCAATGTGCAGTCCAGTGTGAGGAGTGCTCTTCAATCAGTGAGCAGAGAGTGATATTTTATTCCTGGAGGAGCCTGGCTTTGTCCCTTTGTGGCAATCCTAGAAGTGGTCTTACAGTTTGCTTCCCAAATGCCACCTCTATAGTGCACTACTTTTGACCAGGGTCCCAGCTAACAAATCTAGGGAGAGAGAACATTTTTGTAATGTTACCTGTAAAGTTTGAATGTCCAGTTTTCAGTTAGTTAGGGGAACAATCTATGTTAGCAAAAACCTTCTGCAAACCTTTTTTTGCATGTTTGGCATTAGAGTTAGGAGAACATTCCCTAAATGTCAGACAGAATGTGGTTACCATGTTCTCAGAACATCCAATATTAATGTTCTCGACACGTTTCATGGGACGTTGCAAGATCATTCGTGTGTCCAGTCTTCTGTGGGTCAGGAGAATATTCCATCCATGTCCCACCAAACATAAACAGAACATGGTTGCCATTTCATGGGATTGTTGAAAGAACAATTCTGTGTATCAGTTGTCAGGACGTCACCTGATGGTCACAAAAAATCATTACACATCACGCCTTGTTACTGTTGCTGAGACAATCTAGGCCATGATTGGTGAACCACTGATCCATTCATAGCTCTTTGTCTGTTGGCAAGTTGAGGGATACTAACACATATACGACTGCAGGTATTCCCAAACTGGGGGAAGCGCAATGCCGTCGGGGGTACGCCAAATAAAAATGTGATTCACATTTTAAAAAATAAAAAAGGACTTCACATTTCCAAACAATACATTTATATTTTCCAACTGGGCTATACATTTGGGTGAGGTTTTTCTCTCTCCTGAGTAGCCTCGTATCACTGCCAAAAATAAAATGAATGCATCTAGTGTTCAGTGAAAAAACAACTCAATGTCAAATACAGGTATTCTAGTCAGATAATTTACATCCAATCACAGTAACTGTTAGTCTCTCACGGGAATTCCACTAATGGTCCGTATGAAGCCAAACGTAGCTGCTGCTCATGTTGTATCTGTACTGATGGCGCAAAATCCATGACAGGGAGACATAGTGGAGTGGTAACGCGCGTGCAAGCCTGACGCCACTTGGGTACACTGCAGCATCCACCGAGAGGCCCTTGCTGCCAAGGGAATACCTGACAGCTTGAAAGACGTTTTGGACACTACAGTGAAAAAATGTATTTGATTGACTAAAGTAAAAACGGTTAACTTTGTTAAAGCAAGGTCCCTGAACTCTCATATATTTTCTGCACTATGAAATTATATGGGCAGCAACAATGTAATGCTTTTACAACATACAGAAGTGCGCTAGTTATCAAGGGGCAAAGTATTGACAAATTTTTCTGAATTGAGAAACGAGCTTAAAGTTTTCTTTACTGACCATAATTTTCACTTGTCTGACCGCTTGCATGATGACGAGTTTCTCACACGACTGGCCTATCTGGGTGATGTTTTTCCTCACCTGAATGATCTGAATCTAGGATTACAAGGACTCTCCGCTACTATATTCAACGTGCGGGACAACAAGACAATGATCCAAAACATAAAGCAAAATCTACAATGGAATGGTTCAGAAATAAACATATGCAGGTGTTAGAATGGCCAAGTCAAAGTCCAGACCTGAATCCAATCGAGAATCTGTGGAAAGAACTGAAAACTGCTGTTCACAAATGCTCTCCATCCAACCTCACTGAGCTCGAGCTGTTTTGCAAGGAGGAATGGGAAAACATGTCAGTCTCTCGATGTGCAAAACTGATAGAGACATACCCCAAGCAACTTACAGCTGTAATTGCAGCAAAAGGTGGCGCTACAAAGTATTAACTTAAGGGGGCTGAATAATTTTGCACGCCCAATTTTTCAGTTTTTGATTTGTTAAAAAAGTTTGAAATATCCAATAAATGTCGTTCCACTTCATGATTGTGTCCCACTTGTTGTTGATTCTTCACAAAAAAATACAGTTTTATATCTTTATGTTTGAAGCCTGAAATGTGGCAAAAGGTCGCAAAGTTCAAGGGGGCCGAATACTTTCGCAAGGCACTGTACTACCCACCATTGCGACCTGTATGCTCTCGTTGGCTGGTCCTCGCTACATATTTGTCTCCAAACCCACTGGCTCCATCTCATCTATAAGTCTTTGCGAGGTAAGGCCCCACCTTGTCTCAGCTCACTGGTCACCATAGCAACACCCACCCGTAGCACACGCTCCAGCAGGTATACTTCGCTGGTCATCCCCAAAGCCAACACCTCTTTGGCCACCTTTCCTTCCAATTCTCTGCTGCCAATGACTGAAACAAATTGCATAAATCACTGAAGTTGAAGACTTATACCTCCCTCATTAACATCAAGCATTAGCTGTCAGAGCAGCTCACCGATCATTGCAGCTGTACACAGCTAATCTGTAAATAGCCCATCCAACCAACTACCTACCTTTGTTTTTTTCTGCTCTTTTTCACACCAGTATTTATACCAGTATTTATACTTGCACATCCTCATCTGCACATCTATCACTCCAGTGTTAATTGCTAAATTGTAATTACTTCACCACTATGGCATATTTATTGCCTTACCTCCTTACTTCATTTCCACACACTGTATACAGATTATTGTGTAATTGTGTTATTGACTGTATGTTTGTTTATCCCATGTGTAACTCTGTGTCGTTGTTTTTGTCGCACTGCTTTGCTTTATCTTGGCCAGGTGGTTGCCTGGGAGATACGTGACTCTGGGGCAGGCAGGGGGAGGTAGGGGGGATGAAAGAGGGCTGATAATGTAGCTATTGGGTTTTTATTTAAATATGACGAGTAATAAATTACGAGAATAGAAGACCCCTTGAAGTGTCTGTCCTACATCTGAGAGATATAAGAAAGATAAGGAAACATCTGTTATTATTCAACCCCTTATTTTTGGCACTAAACAGATATAAGAAAGGGGATAATTCTTGTGAGCATTCTAGAGCAAAACAATTAACATGTACAGTATGTTTCCGTGAGAGTCTCACCTTTCCAACTAGGGGTCTCATTAGTGTGTCGCCCAAACTGTTCAGATGCTACAGACCGACTGACTTCAGACAGTCGATGGGGTTGTAGAGCAAAATGGAGAACACCATTGTGAGAGTCTCATCTCTCCATAGAGGGGTCATAATAGTTTGTAGGCCAAACCGTTCGGACGCTACAGACGATTTTGTGAGAACACCGATTTTTGGGATGTCTCATGGTCTGTCACCTTTCACCACAGATGCGGAAGTGCGACATAGACGGATGCGGTGGATTGAGATGCATCCAATACAAAATGAACATATCTCTAGAATAAACTCATTTGCATGTGGATATTTTTATTATGCTAATTAGAGTTCCTCGGGGGCGCAGACATCAACCTCAAGAGGTATAAAAACCTAATGAGACTAGTAAGGGAACATTTTCTAAAGTTTTGGGAACGCTTGTTGTTAGCTGGGGTGTCCATTTGGGACATATCCATAATGTACTGTGGGCTGCAGCATTGGTGTCTGTGGCCACAGCAGATAGCAGTGTGTGAAGAAGGTAGAGCTGTAGTTTCACTGCTTCAGGCTTTTTACCTCTCACATCTCCCTCTGTTCGGGTGTGTGTGTGTGTGTGTGTGTGTGTGTGTGTGTGTGTGTGTGTGTGTGTGTGTGTGTGTGTGTGTGTGTGTTTTACCACTCTACATTTCCCTCTGTGTGGAATTGGCTTTTCTCCCCAATGACTCCGGTTCCCTCTCGCCATCCTCAGGCAAGCGTGCCTAGTGTGATTGGATATCCTTAATCGTGCCGTCCCTAAATTGCTTTCGGGAAGTGAGGAGTGCTCCTGAGTTCTCTATCTGTATGCCCCCAGGGTTGCTGAGATACACTACAGTTTTTTTGTCATTTTTTTGTTGGTAAAAATGAGTACTCAACAAGTCTGTACAAGGAGAGAGAGAGACACAGTAAAAAAACAACTCAGAGACATATAGTATTGTACGATGTCTCTCAAAAAGCCTATAGATGGTTTCAATTCTAAAGAGATCATTTGACTCACTCACAGATCTTAGAGCGTTATGACTGAGTGAAGATTCACCATTTGGGAGTAGACAAGACAAGTAGAGAAGTGTTGAACAAGATAGCAGGGGACTCAATTAAATTGCACAGCTCAGCGATAATGATGGGTGGTATGAAGAATGGTTGGTCTACTACTGTGTGTTAGGGAGCTGGGTGAGAGGAATGGTGTTGTGTATGTGTGGTTTGGTAACATGGCTTCTTGTGACCCCGGAGGGCGATGCGGAAATGGTTTCTGTTACGAAGTGAAGTGAACGTGCTGCAAACTGCTCTCCCTGTTGGACAGCCCTGGGCTCTCTCTCTCTCTCTCGCTCTCTCTCTCTCTCTCTCTCTCTCTCTCTGTGCTCCATTCATCATTTCCTTCTGCTTGGTGACACTGTGCATCATAACAAAGAAACAACAAAACAGAGTGGAAGAGAAATAGAGAAAGGAGAGGTAGGGGAGGAAAGGATGACAGGGTAAGTGTTTTTAGCATTTAGAGCATCTCATGGTTGATTTCAAAAACAAAATATTGTATTACAGCCCATGTTGTGTTTCTTCCCTGCAGAGCTTTGCGTGTATATACATTATAATACCAGAATAAAATGTACAGAAGTACATGAGCGAGTGTCTTATTGTCTTATTATATTTGTCTTATTATATTCTTATTTAACTTAGATGATCAAATTTGCTGTATTATTCAACTCCGCATGTACTGTGCCTTCGGAAAGAATTCAGACCCCTTTACTTTTTCCACATTTTGTTATATTACAGCCTTATTCTAAAACAGATTTTTTAATATTAAATCCTCAGCAATCTACACACAATTCCCCACAATGCGAAAAAGTTTTTTGAATTTTTTTGCAAATGTATTAAAAATAAAAAACAGATACCTTCTTTAGATAAGTATTCAGACCCTTTTCTACGAGACTCAAAATTGAGCTCAGGTGCATCCAGTTTCCATTGATCATCCTTGAGATGTTTCTACAACTTGATTAAAGTCCACCTGGGGTAAATTCAATTGGTGCATGGCAGAGCAAAAACCATGCCATGGTCAAAGGAATTGTCTGTAGAGCTACGGAGAGATCCTTAATGAAAACCTGCTCCAGAGTGCTCAGGACCTCAGACTGAGGCAAAGGTTCACCTTCCAACAGGACACCAACCCTAAGCACGCAGCCAAGACAACGCAGGAGTGGTTTCGGGACAATTCTCTGAATGTCCTTGAGTAGCCCAGCCAGAGCCCAGACTTGAACCCAATTGAATATCTCTGGAGAGACCTGAAATAGCTGTGCAGAAATGCTCCCCATCCAACCTGACAGAGCTTGAGAGGATCTGCAGAGAAGAATGGGAGAAAGTCCCCAAATACAGATGTGCCAAGCTTGTAGCGTCATACCCAAGAAGACTCGATGCTGTAATCGCTGCTAAAGGTGCTACAACAAAGTACTGAGTAAAGGGTCTGAATACTTATGTAAATGTAATATTTCAGTTTTTTATTTGAAATAAATGTGATAAAAACCTGTTTTTGCTTTGTCATCATGGGGTATTGTGTGTAGACTGAAGAGGGAGAAAAAACAATGTAATACATTTTATAATAAGGCTGCAACACAGCAAAATTTGGATAAAGTCAAGTGGTGTGAATACTTTCAGAAGGCACTGTATGCATTGAAGATTTTTACAATTTAAACCTGCCATTTAATGGGTAATCCAAAATCCAACAGTAATCCAATGACATTAACATATAGCCTACAACAGTGCCTCAACTTCTATAGCTACTGTATCACCACAACCATTACTGACTATTACTACAAACCGTACAACCTATATGCCATAATCACTATAAGTGTGCAACCTGCTGTACAAGCTAATCAGTATGGTAATCAGTAATGATATGGTCATGCAATACACCCAGTTCTCGTGAGTGATGTGATGTGATGTGATGGCCAGGCAGCATACTCAATGTTCAACAAACTCTCACAGTCTCACTGCAGACTTAGATGTTTTTGCACTTTTCTCCGAACATCAAATTTCAAAGTTGCTCCAAATGTCAAATTTCGAAGTTAAGGGTTAAGGTTTTAGATAGGGTTAAAACATGAAGTTTAGGCATTCATTTCTGAATGGTTAAGTTATAAGTTCATGTTTGGGATAGGGTTAAAACAAGTGTCTACCACTGGGATTACATGAGGACCAGACAGTGTGAAATTCACTGTCTGGAACGTGACCATTATTTGATTCTGGAAATGGTCCTCTCAGGTGCTCTACCAGCCGGAATGTTGAATACAATTATATTTTAACTTACTTTGCCGATTGTCCATGGGGTTGGTTCTTCAGCTGCTTGAAATTTGAGATAAAATATCCACAGGAAAGTATTCTTTACCTGACTTATTAGATAACCGGTACTGAAGTTGAAATTTCGATCACATGGCACTAGCGCAAATCCATGTAAACAGCTGTAAGATTTCGGTTAGTATGCATGGTTCATGTTCATGCACTTCTTTCTGTCTTGTGCACGTGCCTTCAGTCATGAGCAAAACATCTTGATTGCCGAACACAAAGACCCAAGTTTTGAAGTCGGTTTAATCATACTTTCCTGAGGATATTTTGTCTCAAATTTGGAACCAATACCACGGACAATCGTCAGAGTACATTTAAATACAGTATATATCAACATTTTTGACAGACAAGGGACATTTACAATTTGTCAATGTAAATGTGCGTGGTGTTGTCTCGATCGTTTTCAGACATCGTCATATTTCGTACCTACTGTAGCACTGGGGTTGGAAACGTGATCTTCGGATCCAGAGTCACGGGATTACACCCATCCACCACCCTCGTCCACAACACCCAGTCATGGGTTTACGCCCATCCACCATCCTCGTCACAACCTAAGTTTACTTGATGATAATAGCTTCCAGTAGCTGGTTTTATAGACATTTCCCGACGTCTTCAGGACATGGACAGACGGCCACTTTCGAAGTCAATCTTGAGCGATCTGGCTGTCAATGTTCTAGGACCAGCCAGCCAGACAGAAGGATGGCCATTAGGCAACATCCTTAAGGAACTCCATCCCACACAGGGCACATTAGCGCCCGTCCAGATGTGTAACTGTCGAGAACGGGATCAGGTTGAGAGGTCACTTACACCGGAATCCCCCTCCGCACCCACCCAATGACACACACAACCACCCGAGCATAACGCACACACATACACACACCAAATACACACACCCCACCCCCTCTCCTGAACAGGGAACAGGAGATGCTACAGAAGACACTCTTTCCTCCCCCTCCTCTTTCCCCTCGCCCTCTCCTCCTCTCTTCCTCCTGAACATCTGTGGTAGCTACAGACGGCGCTGTGCTATCTCTGCAGTACAGGAAGAGGCTGAGCTGAGCTACTGAGCTCTGATTAGATTACACAACAGCAGAGTCACACAGCAAGTGTATGGAACCGGTACAGGAACACAGGCAGGGGGAGGTGTGTGTGTGTGTGTGCCTGCACATCCTTCAGGGTTACCACTTTCTAATACCACAGAGGAGGCATTGAATAACCCTCAGGAAGCCTTCTCCATACACAGACACACACAGACAACATATTACTGTCTCCTCCAATGAGAATCAAAGTAACACTTCTTCAACACTTAATAGAAATGCATCCTTCCTCCTGGTCCTTATCATCATCTCCTAAGGAAGGAAGTAGAAAGACAGAACCCCTGTCTTTTCTGTTTTATTTACTTTGTTCATTCTGCTCTCTTTGGGGAGATAAGATACTCTGTACTTTGTGGCTGTGTACGGATGGTGGGATGGAGTGATGGAGGGACGTGGAGTGGATGGAGATATGAAGAGTGGATGAGTGTTAAGGTAAGGCTGTAAAGGGAAAGGAGCTGTGGCCTGCCTGCCATTCTACCCAGGTCAGTAGATGTGCTCCAAAGACCTCTGTCTATATCACTCTCTGTCTCAGGCTCTGTTCCACTTTCCAAGGCTAGCCAGAGAGGCTTGCTTCCTTCAGCCCAGAAAAGACAACACAGGTCTATCTATTTTCTTATCTCTTCCCTCTTCCCCTCTCTATCCCTTTCATTTCCTCTCCTCCTGCCTTTCCTTCCTGTAGCTTCCTCTTTTATCTGTTATCGCTCTAGCTCTAACTCTCTCTCTCTTTCTCTCTCTCTCTCTCTCTGTGTGTTTCTCTCTCTCTCTCTCTCTCTCTCTCTCTCTCTCTCTCTCTCTCTCTCTCTCTCTCTCTCTCTCTCTTTCTCTCTGTAGAGGTGTAAAGAGCCAGGAAGGTTCAGATAGCTCTATCTCTCCCTACTCCAAGCTGTCAGCTCCAGCCGTTGCCACGGCGACTGACTATTGTCATGGCAACCCCGGTGGGTTGGAGGAGGAGGGAGCGAGAGGCTGAGTGGAAAGAAAAATGAGAGAGTGAGAAGTCACTGTTTTTTCTCATTAAACGATAAAGAAACCACTGTGCCTCTAATCTGTGTTTCGCTGCCACTTTATCAGCAAAAAATATCAGGGCCGCTTCCTTCGGAGTAAATAGCAGTGGGCCAGTCCATTTGGTAGTCTAATGATAACCATTTATTAATAGTGATGCCAGAATTAACTGGGCCTCGGCATACATACAGCACTACTCAGGCAGGCTTTTCACTATTTCTCATTGGTGCGTAATGAGAGAGACAGGAGGAACAGTCGTCATGTTTGGTTAGGCTCCTGTTCTTTTTTTCCTTCCTCTAAAGAGCAGGGCTTTCGTCCTGGGTTTCAATTGGGCCATAACAAGGGAGAAGGGATGCAGGTCAGTGGCTCTGTATAAATACGTTTAACCCCATTACCGGCTGTGTGAACGTGAATACAGCCAGCCTGAGTCCACCGCCACCCGTACTCTCCCCAGGGATAACCTCGGCGCTCATACACACAGAGACACAGGCACACACACATGCGCTCACACACATGTACACACAGAGGCACACACACACACAAAGGTATACACATGCATTTATGCAAGCACAAACACACACACACTAAGAGGCGCTCTTACATTGGTCCTTCACCAGAATAAAGTGCAAGTCAGGCATAGAAAATCAATATATGATACATTTTCTCATTCCGTACAGCTGGGGCAACACGGCCCAGTGCCCCCCCCCTCTGTGTGTGTGTTTGTGTGTGATGTAGGCACTCTATGTTGAAATAGCACCTAATAGAAATGCATTAAAAAGACTTCCGAGCTGCGGCAACCGTGCAGGCAAAGGAATAAAAACAGATAACCTATTAGGAAGATTGATGGCTATACTGAGCGGACAAGTCTATTCTCTGTCTGGCCAGTGTCAGGTTATGCACAGTAAGAAAAGCCAAGCCTATTCTCTCTCTTTCTCTCTCTAGATTTGTTGTCTTTATGTCTTTTTTTTCTTCTTTTCGCTGAGTCCTTGACTTGCAGTCTCAGTCGCTGTGGTCTAATTTTGTTTCAACCCCCTCCACCTCTAAATAACATTGATTCCTTGGCCTCACACAGGAAAGGCAGGCCACTCTTATTCCTCAGTCTGTTCTGTGATAGTAATTTCACAGGACTGAAAGATAATTATACCGAATCCCCTAACAAGGTCAGGGCTGTCCCAAATGGTACCTTACACAGTGCACTACTTTTAGCGCACTACATCGGGAATAGGGTGCCTTTTGGGACTATTTCCTACACAGTGCACTACTTTTAGCGCACTACATCGGGAATAGGGTGCCATTTGGGACTATAACCTACACAGTGCACTACTTTTAGCGCACTACATCGGGAATAGGATGTGATTTGGGACGATTCCCTACATAGTGCACTACTTTTAGCGCACTACATCGGGAATAGGGTGCCATTTGGAACTATTACCTACATAGTGCACTACTTTTAGCGCACTACATCGGGAATAGGGTGCCATTTGGGATGCAACCAGAGGCCATCATCCTCTGATGTGTTAACAATGTGGAATGGAAGGTCAACCAAGTACCACCATTGCAGATTTTATTACCCTTGAGCTCTGAGCCACCGACGTGGGCCACTAGGCCACCATTTTGTGCCTCACATCACAGTCGCGAGTGATGGCCAGGTTAGATGGATGGTCAGGCCTGCAACTGGCAGTTGGTCTCAGCTCAGTGAGATTAGCATCGTAGCGGATGGCATCCATCATATGGCTAGCAGGCCAAGCACCCCCCCCCCCCCACACACACACACACACACACACCTGTGCTGTATATCTCCTTAGTGACAAGGGGATGGAGGCAAGGCAGTGGGATCGAATGGGGGAATGGATTGGGGATTCAGAGGCAGGGACACGGCTTGTTTAGAATACAACAGGGATTAAAGGGTTGGGGGGGTCAGACAGAGTGGTAACACCACCGCAACACTGCCTAGACTTATTATAATCTGCCTGACGGGGGGGGGGGAGTATCACATCACATCCCAGCCAGGGTTAATATAGCAGGGCTGCCTGTATGACGTTCCCTGTACTCTCCTCTTCTTTCCTTTTGATGTGACCGTCATGAAAGAAAACTCCCCGTTCGCATGCCGTCTTTGGAGGAAAGTAATTACATTCAGACATACAAAGGCCTTTCTATAATACCCAAAATTCACCCAGGCCCCTACCTCCCTTTCTCTCTCTCCATCCCTCCTAACCCCTCCCTCTACCCTTCTACCCCTTCCTCAGTTGCCAAGTTTCTCCATATCTGCAGCTTCATGCTACTACAACGTGTCTGTCCATCAGGAATGCTGGCATGCTGCAATATGTAGCATAACCTCATCCTTCTCTCCTCCTCTCCTTCCATCATTTCACCATTCGTCCTCTCACCCTGCATCCCCCCGCCGCCCCATCCTCCCTCTCTCCATACAACCCTCTATCTCTCTCTCTGACGTGGTCATGAAAGTACAGGCCGCAGTTCTAATCAGACTGATAATTAGAATAAATTAGGCCCACTGATTCAATTAACCTTTTTCAAATTTGTCTCCCTGCGATGTAGCCAGTCGTTTTTACATCCTGTCGACATGGGCTCCCACAATACAGGACATCAATCAGGCTGGAACGGGCCACTGGAGGGTACGGGAGGGATAGAGAGGGTACAGGATGGTTACAGTGTCCCTGCCCATATTTACAATGGGCAGGGACACTGGAGTGATAGAGGTAGATATGTAGGGGTGAGGTGACTAGGCATCAGGTTATTCTGTATGATAAACAGAGTAGCAGCAGCGTATATGTGAATGGGTGTGTGTAGAGTCAGTATAAATGTATGTGCATATTACGTGTGTGAGCAAATGATGGAGTGAATGTTTGTATGTGTGTGGAGTGTCAGTGTGTGTAAGTGTGTAGGGCCTTGTGAGTGTGCATAGAGACAGTGCGAAAATTTGACTCAGATAGTCCGTGTAGCCATTTTGTTAGCGATTTATTTAGCTATGGACTGCTACACATTTCCATTTCTCCAATGCGCCATTCCTATCTTTCCCTTTTCTATTTTTTTCTCAGTAGTTTTCAGCTTGAGTCAGAAGTTTGAACCTCTCCCTCCCATCCTCCCTGAGTGACAAAGGTGATACCACTCCTCCTCAAGACAAGACAATGGCCAAGCTACTTTGCATTCATCTCTGACTTTGCATCCAAAGCTGACTCTCTCTCCTCTGTTCTCATCCTCCTAGATCTAGCCGCTACCTTCGACACCGTGAACCAACAGATACTCCTCTCCACCCTCTCAGGACTGGGTGTCTCAGGCTCTGCACACTCTTGAATTGCATCCTACCTGGCAGGTTGCTCCTTCCAGGTGACGTGGAGAGGATCTGTCTGCACCACGTACTCTTACAACTGGTGTCCCCCAGGGCTCGGTTCTAGGCCATCTCCATTTCTCTTTATACACCAAGTCACTTGTCTCCGTCAAATCCTCATATGGTCTCTCCTATCATTGCTATGCGGATGACACTCAACTACTTTTCTCCTTCCCCCCTTCTGACACTCAGGTTGGCGACACACATCTCTGCATGCCTGGCAGATATCTCAACTTGGATGTCGGCCCACCACCTAAAGCTCAATCTCGACAAGACGGAACTGCTCCTTCCCCCAGGGAAGGCCTGCCCGCTCAAAGACCTGCAAAGAACCTTGGCGTGACCCTGAACAACACCCTGTCATTCTCTGCAAACATGAAGTCAGTGACCCGCTCCTGCATGTTCATGCTCTACAACATCGGTAGAGTACGACCCTACGTCACACAGGAAGCGGTGCAGGTCCTAATCCAGGTACTTGTCCTCTCCTGTCTGGACTACAGCAACTGGCTGTTGGCTGGTCTCCCCGCTTGTGCCATCAAACCCCTGCAACTTATCCAGAACACTGCAGCCCACCTGGTTTTCAACCTTCCAAAGTTCTCTCATGTCACCCCTCTCCTCCTCACACCTCACTCGTATAAAGTCAAAGCTCGTATCCAATACAAGACCATGGTACTTACCTACGAAGCAGCAAGAGGAACTGCCCCTCCCTACCTTCAGACTACGCTCAAACCCTACACCCCAACCTGAGCAATCCATTCTAACACCTCAGATATCTTGTCCCTCCCACACCTACGGGAGGGCAGCTCCCACTCAGCCCAGTCCAAGCTGTTCCCTGTCTTGCTGCCCAATGGTGAAACCAGCTTCCCCCTGAAGCTAGGACAGCAGAGTCCCTACCCATCTTTCAAAATCATCTGAAACCCTACCTCTTCAAACAGCATCTTAAATAATCCTCCTCCCCACCTAGCTATCTTAAGATGAATGCCCTAACTGTAAGTCGCTCTGGATAAGAGCTACTGCTAAATGACAAAAATTTTAATGTAAAATGTAAATGTCGTAAAGATGTCCGTAAACTTCCCCAGTTTATCATGTCCACTAAATGAATGAGGCTGTCCGGTCCCCAGTTCATGTCCAGGGCAATAATATCACAGAAAATATTTAGTAATTTAGCTTTGAGGAATGGTGAGGACCCCTCATCCTCCGAGGGCCGGCTGGAGCCATGCATCTTACCCACCCGGCGTGCCTAGAGATGATCCATTCTAATCGCATCAATTGCATATTACTTTAAGGCCTGTGATGCATCACTCGCCAATCCATTACATATTTATCACACACGCGGAAGGGCACCTGTGTCGGTGGGTTGGGCCCCTACCCCCACCACCTGCTATGGAGTGACAGGGAGCTGATCAGTAAGATTGATTTGGTGGGGGCGTATAGGGGGGGGGGGTGTATGTGGATAAGAGGGTGGGGATGGGTGTGGGGGTGGGAGGCATAATTTGGGGTTTTATGTGTGTGTGCAGGGGAGTCTGCGTGTGTAGTTGTGGGCCTTTGGACAAAACACTATAGAGCAGGGCGAAGGGCCTTCCTGTGGGATTGCACTGAGAACAGAGGCTTCTAATGGGCCTTATTGATCCACACACACAGCCCAGTGACTGATGACAAAGTAAAAGCCCCCTCCTTCCAATCAACTGCCCCCCTCCATCCCATCCCTCCCCAGATCCCTCCCTCTATTCCATCTCTCCTTCCCCCCATCCCATCCCTCCCTCCATTCCTCCCTTGCATTGCTCCCTCCATTCCTCCCTCCCTTCCCAGGTCCGTCCGAGAGACAGGGGGTTGTCTAATGGTTTGCCTGCTGAACATTTTATCACAGGGCATTTCTGGTTGGTAGTAGTGCTGTCTTGTCTGGGGCTCTAATGAGAAACAGGGTTGGATTCCAATATGTGAGCTGTTGTGTATCACCACTGTGAATACATAAGCAGCTAGACAAGGCCAGGGCTGTATTTAACCAGAGATGTGTGCCATTGGTTGTGCAGGTACCAAACCGAGGGTCCTGAAGCACACACAGACAGACACAGACAGACACATCCACACACAGAGACACAGACACAGCGTTATTCAGGGTCTCTGTGGGAGCTGTTAACTATAAACACACAAGACAGGAACCTGTCTCTGAAGACATTAGTCCCCCAGTGAAGCATCACCATCACCACCATTGTGGTGGGTCTGATTTCCTACCATCATAAAACATTGACAGACATTTATGTCAAGCGCAACGAGTCCACTGTTGTCATTGCTTCTGTTGACATGACAACAGTGGGGGGTTCATAAGTGTGTGTTTGCAGGCTCCCCCTGGGATTGGTGACGGTGGACGGTAACATGGACTCATAACATGGTATCCATGGTGATGATGAGTCAGTGCCAGTTTTCCAAACACTCATAATTAAACAGAGAAGAAGCCACGTTTGAGTTGCAACAGACTAGAGAGTGAAAGGAGAGATTGCCTGTTATTGAGATGACGGTAAGGAAAACAGCTCACAAAAAGCCATTATGCTTGTTGGTGTTGTTGTATCAGGGCTCACTGTTATCAGATTAGGTAACAGTGGCAATTATAAGAGCCTCTCTCGCTGCTTCTCTCTCTCTCCCTCTTTCTCTTTCTGTCTCTCTCCGCTTTTTATTTCCAAATCAAATTAGTGGGGGGCAAAACACACTCCCCCGCTGTGTCGCAAAACACACACGCACACACACGCACACACACGTTAACAAGAGAAGCAGGGGGGGGTCTATTAAATACACTGTACGTACCCACAAAAACACCCCGGCACACACATTCTACAGCCCACGACTCACACACCCCATCTCTGTTCTCCAATCAGAGAAAGTGGATCCCTGGCATATGCATCCTCACCCTGGGCAATCACAACATTAACTTCCTCAGTTTCATGTTAATGAGAGATCCTGTTCCTGCTTAATAGCTGGCTGTGCTCGACTCACAGAGAAAATCAATTCTCAGTCATTTCCACATATCACGTCTACTACTGCTTTAGTCCCTTCAGCAGCAACAGGGACTGCCACAGAAAACCCATTATGGAGAACAGGATAAAGAGATACAGGGGGAGAGATGGCGAGAGACAGAGAGACAGAGAGAGAGGAGATAGAGATGGAGAGATAGAGGGAGATAAAGAGAGAAAGAGAGGGGGGGTGGAGAGAGGGAGATAAAGAGGGGGAGAGAGAGAATGATGGAGGGAAAGAGGGATGCAGAGAGAGAGGGATAGGGATGAAGATACTGAGACATGGAAGGAGAGAGAGAGTTACAGAGAGAGAGGGGCAGAGAGAAAGAATGAGAGTGGGAGCATTTGTCAAGAAGAGAGACAGGGAGATGAGGGGATGGATGAAAGAATGGATGAGAGGATGGAGAAAGAGGAGGAGGATGGAGACAAAAGGAACAACCAATCCCTATGCTGTCAGGCTGATGGGACGGGGGAGGGTCTGGAGGAGGAAGGGATAGAGGGATGGATTGATGAGAGGTTGGGCCTATGTAGGCCCCTAGGGATGAAGGAGAGGAGAGAAGAGGAGAGGAAGGCACGGACCGATTGATGGGGAAAGAGAGAGACATAAGCATAATGACACATAATAGGCCCCTAACACTTAACAACAAACAGCCACATCGCTTCTTCTGCCACATGCAACGCAGCACGGCTCGCAGCATTAAAAAAGCATTTTTCTCAAGATGTCGGTACTGGTAAGCTGCATCACACACGTGGACAGGGAATCGTATCGTTCCTGGAGCACAGGGCTCAATGCAGGATAACACAGCAATAAGCAGTGTGTATTTATGTAATACTGGCCCAGCTAATATTCCCCATATTCAGAAGCATGCACAATTGGGAAATTAGAACCATAATTGAGAAATGTGGAAAATCCATATTTCGAGGAAGAGGAGCATGAAATTCTAAATGAGTCATATGTTAGATGTTATTATTCACAGTGAAATGTAGCCATGGCTATGGACTCACCTAATCCCTAGGAATACATGAATGTTGTCATCAGTGATCAGATATCATGAGGAAGCTGATGGAGAGGGGAAAGGGGCAAAGATTGGGAGAGATGGGAAGCCACAGAGACAAAGGAGCAGTAATACAGAGACCATACATATACTGACCCAGGATCAGGAGCAGTACGGAAGCAGGGAAGCTAGATGAGCAGGAGTAGATGTAGAGGCTTCCTCGGAGAAGAGTCAGTGTACTGTAGCTAGGTTACACCGTGCTTTGGAACAAGACAAGTGGAAATTGATAGACTGGAGTGATTCACCAATTGGACTGACAAGATCCTTTGTCCGATTCAATGGCAACACTGCAGTGACCCAGATCAAGTGAAACCCTCCTATCTGCTAGTGCATGAATGGTAACCTTTGTAATGTCCAAGTGCTCAGACCCAGACTCATCACAGGGAGAAAAGAATGAGGGAGTTTCTGACATTTTTCAGAGTTTGGTCGTTTCTGAAAGACTGATAGTTACTACGGTGAAAAGGGGCGAAGACAGGCAATGACTGTACGATGGTGACTCAACAGCATGCAACCACACAATGGTCATAGTCTTGGATTCCCTGGCTGTGACACTCATAACGTCCAATCAAATCAGTGTCCTATTGGCTGAATTTGAATGTGAAGTGGATTTGCACTCCTTGTGGAAAGAGACGTGTATCATTGTGTGTGTCTATCTGTGAAAGTGGCAGAGAGTAAGGAAAATAGGGGAGAGAGAGAAAGAGAGAGAGAAAGAGAGAGAGAAAATGAGAGAGAGAGAAGAAGAGGCAGAGAGGAAGAGAATAACAAAGGCATGTCTAGGTAGAGAACATTAGATAGACTGACAGTGGGACCATATTTTCACACTCACAGCAGTGTGGGAGTCCGTAGGGTCCCCCTCCTCGCCCCTACATTGCCATCGACCTGGCCACTTCCTAGTTCACCTGCTAATGGAGAATGAAGCTGACTGGTTTAGCAACTCACTGTTAGCAAACCCCCCTCATGCTGCTATATTGGACCATACCAATATGTCTTAAAGGGTTGAGGGTATAGATGCAATAAATACCCAAAGCAGACATCACACGTCATACTGTGTATTGGTTATTGATGGTCATGAAACAGGATGCGGGAGTGTTTATCATTATACTGTGGCCCCTATGGCACCTGGTCAAAAATAGTGCACTGTAGAGGAAATAGGGAGCCTTTTGTGACAAAGCCTGTGTGTCCACAGTATGATGGACGTCCTGTCAACAGTAGCCCACATTGCAGGGTTTTATTTACTTCTACAGAATAACATAACACAGTGATGACACAATGCTCTATGTCCCATGGCACATTTGTCTAACTTCTTGAGAATAACACTGATTTTACTGTATGAGGCTCTCTGTGTCCCACTACCCCCAATGAGTAATCCATGTTTACACTCAGTCTGTCTGGCCCACAGATATCATACAACACAATTACAATAGAACACGCCAGCAGCGTCATCCCAGCGGGGCAATTAGCAAGACAGAGATTAGAGATATAGCCCAGTTCTTTTACAACAATATCACTGTGACGATGACTCAGTGCCCACCCAAATGGCACCCTATTCCCTATGCAGCGCACTACTTTTGACCAGAGCCCTGTGCACTACATAGGGAATAGGGTGCTGTTTGGGCGGCAGCCAGAGTCATTCCAGTAGATGGCGTTCCTTTCTCCTTAAAGCACTCAGACACAAATCAGCACGGCGTTGAGTTTGGTCACCACACCTCCACTCCAGACAGCAGAGCTAAATGACTTTGCAGTTGGCAGGGAAGGATGTCTCCTGCTCTGTACCCGGAACAACTCATTCACTCACACTCTCTCTCTCTCATTTCCGGGATGTCGGTCGAAGGGACACTCACTGCGGTGTTCCTTGAAACTAGGGCTCTGTACAGGCTGAAAGACTCAGCGGATGGATGGTCATTCAGTGGTGACTGCTGTTGCGTTTGTCACTCTTTGACCAAACGGGTTTTGTAACCAGGTTATCTGCAGTTGTTTCACTGTCACATAAAGAGTCCCTTCCCAGTCACAGATATCCCCTCATCAGCACTACTGATCATTTTCCAACATCGTCTCAGCGAGTTTATAGTGTGCTATTATACCTATGCATGTTCACAGTAGTATTTTTGCAGTCCTCTGCAGCCCTTATTTTGTGTGTGAGGGTTTAGGTCCGTTGGACACCCTGACTTGTGTCAGTGGGAGTGAGACAGAGATGCAGACACAGTGCATCAGGGTAGGAACGTGTCTGGCAGCCTATCTGTAAGGTAGCAGTGCATGATGAGATCTGGGTAAACATTGCCTTAAATAGAGAACACGCTGCACTAGTGACAGGAGACAGACTGACTGACAGGCATTCATCCATCCTCTCCTACCTCTGTATGCTTTCCTATACAGAATGTGGTGTGTGTGTGCATATTTTTGGGTGTGCATGTTCAGATGTATAGGTCTCTTTGTGTGTGTGGTGTGTGTGTGTTAGCATGTGTTTTTGTGTAGATATGTGAGGCGATCAAAGAGTTAATACTCTTTGATACTGTAAAACTGTACTGGCTTGCCCCCTATTGGAGGACAGCATTCATACCAAATGAAGTGAAAATAAACATGAGTATAATACATTTCTCACACAAACTATGTTTTCTGCAAATAAGCGTTTCCACAATGGATATTTCAAAAATGCCTATTACCTTGCATTGTCATAACACAGACTGTAACAGAAGAATCTCCAGTCTGAGACTAGTGTAGCACCCAGTCTATTGCAGATGAGAGGTTTGCAGTGAAGGAGACCATGCAGGGTGAAAGGCAGAACATGTGTTCACCTTGGTTCATTCTCCTCCCAACGCCTGCAGCCTTCACTTCCTCCACGAGTCATTATGTATCAGTGTGAATTGAAATCATGTTTTGTTTCCCATTCCTTCTCTCGAAATCAAGTATAAAAGACTTTATTTCAGGAGACCTTGGATCTTTTCAATAGCTCCCAAATGTGCACACACACAAGCATGCTCATATAAGCGAGCATGTGTGTGTGAGTGTCTGCATACACACACACACACCTCTGCACAAAGCAGGAGGGATTTTGGTGCTACTCTGCACCTGTCTGTGCATAAAGACATTCCTTCTGGATGTGCAGTCTATTCATTGCATTTAGTGTGCCTACATACCTTTGTTGGGGAGAAAAGCATTGAATTACTACCTTTTCACTGCAATCCCTAAAGGAACTAGCAATAGCAAAGGAGAAGGAAAGAGGGCTGAAAGAAATGAATTATTCCCCTCCATACCTCATGTACTGTATTCTAGCAAAATAATCATTTTCTTTCCAACAGTGCTATCTACTGGTAACATATCCAACTCCACTCACCTATGCAATAAGAAGACATCAAATGACGAAAAACATTTTTATTTAAACATATATCGACTGAGACATACAAAATGCACATGCATGAAAGACTACAAATATATAAAACTATTATTTGCATCCATGGCTGCAATGTAGGTTACAGCCATCAATATTTCAGACCGAAATGTAAACCCTCTAATTGGGCTAGCTGCTGTATTTACACAGCAGTCTTAGTAAGCATATATTACTGTATCATTAAATGCACGAATCAAAAGCAGTATAATAAACGAATTGAACAAATCTCATAGGTTTAAAATGAAAGGTAACTGGCATATAGCATAATTTCAAAAGCAATCAGTATTGTGGTATCATTTTCTCTGTAAACTAATAAACATTAAGTCATTGTCAAAATGTGGAACACAATCCCTGAAACTTAACATGGGTAATGTTCCTTATATGTTGAGAGTTGAATAGATCACAGCACTTTCCTGTATGTATGGAAATGAACACCAGTTTAAAAAAAACAAACAAGGAGCACACTACATTTAGACAGATATTACAAATAGTAACTATATTATATATATATATATATATATATATATACACATACAGTGCCTTGCGAAAGTATTCGGCCCCCTTGAACTTTGCAACCTTTTGCCACATTTCAGGCTTCAAACATAAAGATATAAAACTGTATTTTTTTGTGAAGAAGCAACAACAAGTGGGACACAATCATGAAGTGGAACGACATTTATTGGATATTTCAAACTTTTTTAACAAATCAAAAACTGAAAAATTGGGCGTGCAAAATTATTCAGCCCCCTTAAGTTAATACTTTGTAGCGCCACCTTTTGCTGCGATTACAGCTGTAAGTCGCTTGGGGTATGTCTCTATCAGTTTTGCACATCGAGAGACTGACATTTTTCCCATTCCTCCTTGCAAAACAGCTCGAGCTCAGTGAGGTTGGATGGAGAGCATTTGTGAACAGCAGTTTTCAGTTCTTTCCACAGATTCTCGATTGGATTCAGGTCTGGACTTTGACTTGGCCATTCTAACACCTGGATATGTTTATTTTTGAACCATTCCATTGTAAATTTTGCTTTATGTTTTGGATCATTGTCTTGTTGGAAGACAAATCTCCGTCCCAGTCTCAGGTCTTTTGCAGACTCCATCAGGTTTTCTTCCAGAATGGTCCTGTATTTGGCTCCATACATCTTCCCATCAATTTTAACCATCTTCCCTGTCCCTGCTGAAGAAAAGCAGGCCCAAACCATGATGCTGCCACCACCATGTTTGACAGTGGGTATGGTGGATTTCAGGGTGATGTGCTGTGTTGCTTTTACGCCAAACATAACGTTTTGCATTGTTGCCAAAAAGTTCAATTTTGGTTTCATCTGACCAGAGCACCTTCTTCCACATGTTTGGTGTGTCTCCCAGGTGGCTTGTGGCAAACTTTAAACAACACTTTTTATGGATATCTTTAAGAAATGGCTTTCTTGCCACTCTTCCATAAAGGCCAGATTTGTGCAATATACGACTGATTGTTGTCCTATGGACAGAGTCTCCCACCTCAGCTGTAGATCTCTGCAGTTCATCCAGAGTGATCATGGGCCTCTTGGCTGCATCTCTGATCAGTCTTCTCCTTGTATGAGCTGAAAGTTTAGAGGGACGGCCAGGTCTTGGTAGATTTGCAGTGGTCTGATACTCCTTCCATTTCAATATTATCGCTTGCACAGTGCTCCTTGGGATGTTTAAAGCTTGGGAAATCTTTTTGTATCCAAATCCGGCTTTAAACTTCTTCACAACAGTATCTCGGACCTGCCTGGTGTGTTCCTTGTTCTTCATGATGCTCTCTGCGCTTTTAACGGACCTCTGAGACTATCACAGTGCAGGTGCATTTATACGGAGACTTGATTACACACAGGTGGATTGTATTTATCATCATTAGTCATTTAGGTCAACATTGGATCATTCAGAGATCCTCACTGAACTTCTGGAGAGAGTTTGCTGCACTGAAAGTAAAGGGGGCTGAATAATTTTGCACGCCCAATTTTTCAGTTTTTGATTTGTTAAAAAAGTTTGAAATATCCAATAAATGTCGTTCCACTTCATGATTGTGTCCCACTTGTTGTTGATTCTTCACAAAACAGTACAGTTTTATATCTTTATGTTTGAAGTCTGAAATGTGGCAAAAGGTCGCAAAGTTCAAGGGGGCCGAATACTTTCGCAAGCACTGTATATGCAGTACCAGTCAAAAGTTAACACACCTACCCATTCAAGTGTTTCTTTACTTTTACTATTTTCTACATTGTAGAATATTAGTGAAGACATCAAATTAACACATATGAAATCATGACGTAACCAAAAAAGTGTTAAACAAATCAAAATATATTTTAGATTCTTCAAAGTATCCCTCCTTCCCATTGATGACAGCTTTGCACACTATTGCCATTCTCTTAAACAGCTTCACCAACGGTCTTGAAGGAGTTCCCACATATGCTGAGCACTTGATAGCTGCTTTTCCTTCACTCTGCAGTCCAACTCATCCCAAACCATCTCAATTGGGTTGAGGTCAGGTGACTGTGGAGGCCGGGTCATCTGACGCATCACTCCATCACTCTCCTTCTTGGTCAAATAGCCGTAACACAGCCTGGATGTGTGCTGGATCATTGTCCTGTTGAAAAATAAATGATAGTCCCACTAAGCCCAAACCAGATGGGATGGCGTATCGCTGCAGAATGCTGTGGTAGCCATGCTGGTTAAGTGTGACTTGAGTTCTAAATAAATCACTGACAGAGTCAGCAGCAAAGCACCCCTACACTGTCACACCTCCATGCTTCACAGTGGGAACCACACATGCAGAGATCATACGTTGACTCACTCTGCGTCTCACAAAGTAATGGAGGTTGGAACCAAAAATCTCAACTTTAGATTCATCAGACCAAAGGACAGATTTCCACTGGTCTAATGTCCCTTGCTCATGTTTCTTGGTCAAAGCAAGTCTTCTTATTGGTGTCCTTTAGTAGTGGTTTCTTTGCAGCAATTAGACCACGAAGGCCTGATTCACAGTCTCCTCTGAACAGTTGATGTTGAGATGTCTGCTACCTGAACTCTGGGAAGCTTTTATTTGGGCTGCAATTTCTGTGGCTGGTAACTAATGAACTGATCCTCTGCAGCAGAGGTAACTCTGGGTCTTCCTTTCTGTGGCGGTCCTCAGGAGAGACAGTTTCATCATAGAGCATGAAGGTTTGTGACTGCACTTGAAGAAACTTTCAAAGTTCTTGAAATGTTCCGCATTGACTGACCTTCATGTCTTAAAGAGATGGTCTGTCGTTTCTCTTTGCTTATTTGAGTTGTTCTTGCCATAATATGGATTTGGTATTTTACCAAATAGGACAATACCACCCCATACCTTGTCATAGCACAACTGATTGGCTCAGACACATTTAGAAGGAAAGAAATTATACAAATTAACTTTTAACCAGGCTCAAACATGAATTGAAATGCATTCCAGGTGACTACCTCATGAAGTTGGTTGAGAGAATGCAAAGAGTGTGCAAAGTTGTCATCAAGGCAAAGGGTGGTTACTTTGAAGAAACTCACATTTATTTAGATTTGTTTAACACTTTTTTGGTTACTACATGATTCCATGTGTTATTTCATAATTGTTCAGTCTTCACTATTAATCTACAATATAGAAAATACTAACAATAAAAACCTTTGACTGGTTCTGTATATAAATAACAAAACAATAATTTTAATAAAGTGCTATTTTACCTGATTTGACCTGGCTGTGACTCTGTTGGGACCTGAAAAAAAGATCATATAGTTACGCTTCATCTACACAAGTTACATTCTTTGATCGCCTCACATTCAAAAACCATTCTGTTTTTCCACACACACACACTACTCACCACCAAGCCTGGGTTCACCCAAAGCAAATTCAGAGTAATGAACTTCCTCATTCTCATCTTCCCCTGTTTGACCCTTCTGGCTCTCTGGTAGTAAAAAAAAGAAGCCAAAATGTTAACACAGTTGTGATTTTTGTGTAACTTCCTATACATCGGTTGGCACTGTGGAACATTCTGGATGTCATCTTGAAAGTCATCTCTACTTTCTCCTTACTGTACCAGTGGAGGCTCCTCAGAAGAGGAAGGTGACTACCATCCTCAGTGAATATCATGCAAATAATCTGTTCAAATATTGTCTTCTCTCTCAATGAGTCAACTACTCACCACATTTTATGCACTGCAGTGCTAGCTGGCGGTAGCTTCTGCTTTCAGTATAAAATTCATTCTGATATTTTGATTGGATGGACAACATGTTAGTTCATGCTGCAAGATCTCTGATAGGTTGGACGACGGCCTCCGGAAGTCGTCATAATTACTGTGTAAGTCTATGGAAGGGGGTAAGAACCATGAGCCTCCTAGGTTTTGTATTGAAGTCAATGTAAGATAACTGTACTCCGGCTACATGGTGTGACCCTACAGAGTACTGTTGAGGCTACTGTAGACTATTGCAAAACAGTGTGTTTAAATCAGTTATTGGTGATAATAATATTTTTTTGTATAATTTTATCCAAAAAGGATCACTAATGTTTCACTATAAACAATAGTGGATGGTCCACCCCTTCCTCCTCTGAGGAATCTCCACTGCCATATCTATATTGTACATCACATTAGACCCAAAGTGAAGAAGTGTATACCTTGGTCTCTTCGTGCATCTGTGGCGTTATCGTAGACTGGGTCATTCTTCTGGGTCAGCGGTAGGTTCGTCACAGCTTTGAAAATAGTGATCATAGCAAAAATGTTCACACAATTGTTGACATAGGCCTAAATTGAAGATGTAGAAATCCAACAAGTTTGATCAGCAATAGTGGTCATTATTTATTTTACCTGTCTTCTTCCTCTTCAGGTAGAACACCAGAGCACCAACCAGGACCCCAGCAACAACCATAGCAATGCAGCCCACAATGACCACAGTCCACAGACAGTCATCTGTGGTAAGCAAAAAGACATAAACAAAGAGTATGAGAGAGAACATGCTGGGATATGAGATACCTGAGTACTTACTACACAGCTGACTCCATTTTCTAAGTGTAACGAGTGCGCTGAGAGTCGGAAAGCAAGTACAGGGAGTGAGTGTTTTAATAAATAAACACAAAAAACACGAAACACAAACAACGCACCGACATGAAACTGAGTCAATAACACCTGAGGAAAGAACCAAGGGGAGTGACTGATATAGGGAAGATAATCAAGGAGGTGATGGAGTCCAGGTGAGTGTCTTGAGGCGCTGGTGCACTTGACGATGGTGACAGTATTAGCAGTCTGATGACCTAGAGGCCGGAGAGGGAGTATACGTGACAGTAACCCCTCCCCGACAAAGGTGATGAACCCGGGGATCTTGAGCGAACCGGTCACGCCGGCTGGTGCGCGGGAACCTGTCACGCCGGCTGGTGCGCGGGAACCTGTCACGCCGGCTGGAGCGCGGGAACCTGTCACGCCGGCTGGTGCGCGGGAACCTGTCACGCCGGCTGGTGCGCGGGAACCTGTCACGCCGGCTGGTGCGCGGGAACCTGTCACGCCGGCTGGTGCGCGGGAACCTGTCACGCCGGCTGGTGCGCGGGAACCTGTCACGCCGGCTGGAGCGCGGGAACCTGTCACGCCGGCTGGAGCGCGGGAACCTGTCACGCCGGCTGGAGCGCGGGAACCTGTCACGCCGGCTGGAGCGCGAGAGCCTGGCGATCCGGCGGAGGCTAGAGAGCCCGACGAGCCGGCGGAGTCATGAGAGCCCGACGAGACGGCGGAGGCATGAGAGCCCGACAATCCGGCGGAGGCATGAGAGCCCGACAAGCCGGCGGAGGCATGAGAGCCCGACGAGCCGGCGGAGGCATGAGAGCCCGACGAGCCGGCGGAGTCATGAGAGCCCGACGAGCCGGCAGAGGCATGAGAGCCCGACGAGCCGGCGGAGGCATGAGAGCCCGACGAGCCGGCGGAGGCATGAGAGCCCGACGAGCCGGCGGAAGCATGAGAGCCCGACGAGCCGGCGGAGGCATGAGAGCCCGACGATCCGGCGGAGGCATGAGAGCCCGACGAGCCGGCGGAAGCATGAGAGCCCGACGAGCCGGCAGAGGCATAAGAGCCCGACGAGCCGGCGGAGGCATGAGAGCCCAACGAGCCGGCGGAGGCATGAGAGCCCGACGAGCCAGCGGAGGCAGGGGAGCCTGTAGCGGCTCCCGGTCCCGGCGTCATTTACATTGACACAATTCTTTTTGTTATATATATGCTTTCCTTAGGTGAGGTGTTATTCTGTAACGAGTGCGCTGAGAGACGGGAAGCAATTACAGGGAGTGAGTGTTTTAATAAATAAACAAAACAATAAACACAAAACCCAAACACCACACTGACATGAAACAGTCAATAACACCTGAGGAAAGAACCAAGGGGTGTGACAGATATAAGGAAGATAATCAAGGAGGTGATGGAGTCCAGGTGAGTGTCATGAGGCGCAGGTGCGCTTGACGATGGTGACAGGTGTGCGGGATAATCAGCAGCCTGATGATCTAGAGGCCGGAGAGGGAGTATACGTGAAACTAAGACTCTAAATTCATCACAGTTTACATTGCCCAAGGGCAATCCAGAGACATTGATTTGGTTACTTGTATGATGTACTGTCTGTTGTTTATGATGATGTCATCTTACTGAATCTTTCATAGATTCCAATCATTCAGATGGAGTGATCTAATGTAATCTACAGACATGTGTTACCTTTCATAGACAATGTTGATGTAATGAACTCTGATCTTCCAGCAGAAATCACTGAAACTGAGGGGAATGCTTGCACTGAGCATGCCCCCTGTGAACAGCATAGAATGCAAGTGCAGCAAAACAAGTTGTTACCTGTCATTGACGACACTGTTGTCTGTGTGGGGAGTGTGAGGGTCAGGGAGGCTGTCGCTCTGAGCATGCCCTCTGTGAACACAGCACACTGCCAGTGCAGCTGGTCGCTACGGAGGCTGGGCAGGGTCACACTGAGCGTCCTGTTAGGGTGACTCTCTGTCAGTATGTCCTGTTCGACCAGCAGCCACCTGCTCCCCTCCATCCTCATCCAGGCCAGGGTCACAGGGTCACCGCTCACCTCCGACACCTCACACCTCACCACCACGGGCTGGCCACCAGGGGGCCCTCCAGATTCAGATACTAAGATAAATTACAGAAAATACTACTGTACTGTACTGTAATTTGACTGAAAGAGCAGTAACTGTAACAATGTACTGAACAGCTGATTAAATTGATTAAATGAAAAGTGTATGGTTGTCATAGTAACCAACAGCCTACGTGAACAGAGTGTCTGCTCTCTCATTGTTAAAAGACAAAAGCAAAGTTACCTCGAATGGTTGTGATTTTAACCAAGCTGAACCTTTGGTGTTCAAAGAAACATGTGAAAACTCCACTATCCTCAAATGTCACTGGTGAGACATGCAGTGGGAAATCATATCCGTTGAATGGGGGAGATGAGAATCGGTCACTTCTGACTTTGCCTGATGAAGTCAGAGTAACAGGTGATGTTGATCTGCTCATGGTCCATTTGGCGTTGCTGTATGGGGAACTATACCTGCAGATCAACTTCACCTCACTGCTGTTGCTGCTCTCTCGAAACAGATGTATCAATGGGTTAATAAATGTGTCTGGAAAAAAGAAACGTTAAAAGGAAAATGCTGATGATATTGTTTGCCTGTATAGTGCCGTTGTATCACTCTTTTCTTTGTATTATTAAGGACCATCTTCCTGAATATTTAACATTTGGTCAAGTCATGTATTAATATATTACATTCATGTTAATAAATCCTACCTGTTTTCACATTCAGTGGAGTATAAACTGTAGACAACAATTCTCCATTCAGTCTGAAATTGCAGTTAAATATCCCCTGGTAATTCTGATCGACAGTGTGGATGATCATATGGGCCGTTTTGTTGTAGAACAGCGTGGTGTTAGATGTGGAATCTCCATCTCTTTCCCACTGCAGTGTGGCCCCATCTGGTATGTGGGACACCTCGCAACTAACACTCACATCAGAACCCAGATACACTTCATTACCATTATAGTTTGGTGTCGCTGCAAAATGGAGATATATATTACTTTACTTCAATTCGTTAAAAGAAGATAAAATGAGGGGAAATGTGGAAATCAGTGGTTTACATGTTTACAAATCTAAAATGCTTGAAAATCAATAATGACATGATTACAACAGCAAAAGTTTGTCTCTTATTATGATATTGACGAGGAGATATACATTGATATTTAAAATGATTCAAATTATACACATTGAGAAACTGAACATGATCAATATACCTTTAAACACAAAAATAAACACCTCAAATCTCGCCAGAACTGCTGAAGCTGGTTTGGTTTGCATGAACACAAACTCTCCAGCATTTTCATATTTTTTTGGCATAGACAGATCATATCCTGTTCCTTGTGAGAAAGGAGCCTGTGTGTTCCATGAAGGATTTCTATTCATGGAGGAAGTGATTTGGGCTACTGAAGTGTTTGAGTGTCTGCCATCATGTGAGGTCCACATCCATTGGTGCGCTGTCCCTTTCTGAACTGCAGGGGGAACTTGGAGAGTGACTCTGTTATTGTTATTGGTCTCGGCAAGGAAAAATATCTTCCTTGACAATTCTGTGGAGGGAAGATATTCAAAACGATGGGATAAAAATCGGCAAAATATCTTTATATTAATATTATTCACTGTTCAAATCTCACATTTTCTCTCGCTCTCTTTCTCACATGACTCCTCAATAGCTTCATCATACTTGTATGTCAGCTTTAAAGGGGCAATCTGCTGATAGAACAACAACAAAGCAGTTAACCTGCTACTGATTTGGGAAACAGCTGAGGGGTGGGCCTGGAGATATTTATAAAAATGTTTATAATGCTTATATTGTTTACAACTTATATTTGGGATACTGATGGGGTACAACAGTTGAACTAAGCTCATTAGGCAGTTCAAATCTTCAAGAATCAATGGATGTATATCAGGGATGAGCAACTTGGTGGGTGGTGGGGGCCACTAAAACTGAACTCATCATGAGGGGAGGGAAATTCCTCGCAGGTCTGCATAACCACATTTGCATAATCCCCCCCACCACCACATAGTGAGAAAAACATTTCAGCAGAACCCATCTTGACAGCAGAGAGAAAAAATGTGTTTTGGAGTAAATTTTCTACAATTTTACAAGTTGATTTTGTTTGAATCATTCCCTGCAATTCTACACATTTTGCCATAAGGTGAGGAGAAATGTGTGCAGTTTTTAATATGATATCTGGGTGAGACTGACTAACAAAATCAATGCGTTCCCCCCGGATGGTAAATCGACCATGATTACTAAATTTAGATAGCTAGCAGCAAGACTAACTTACCAATAAAAAAATGTTCAGCTGACATGGACTAATTGACTGACAGTGACTGCATCATAGAAATACTGCTGATGCACAAACATATGTAAAAAATGTCACATTGTATATTATCCTATTCTAACTTGCAACAGTAGGTTGAGACCCCGACAGAGAAAAAAAGTTTTTTTTTTAAATGTACTTCTTCTTTTAACCCGAGGGCCTTCAAAAGGGGCGGGCCTCCAGTTTCCCATCCTGGGTGTTCACAGCTGCAGGAAGTAGGAGTGCTGAGGCTGCTGTAGCACTCCCTGAAATAGCTGATTGAAAATATCCTTAAAAATTCACACAAAAATGCGACCCCCTTGACAAAACATTCTCAGCCCCTCTCCCATCCTCCATTGCTGAAAAAATGTACTGCATTCCACCCCAAACTACTTCCCGTGGCTATGCTGGTGTATATCATTTATTTAAAGGTCTCCAAATGGATGTAGCAACTACAGTTTACCTCTTTGAAATGGTGACTCTTTTATGTCAAATAATTCAACCAGAAACACGTTACTCACGTTCAGCTGAGAGTCCCTGACCGGATCTAGATATCCACAGCAGAATCCACAACAACGTTACACCCATAGAGCCGCTGTACTGCCCCATGTTGCTGTATGTTACTGTTCCCGTATCTACTCAGTAGCCAACTCATATCATTACTGACGTCTCTGATAAATATGTTCAGGAAATGACTGAAGAAAAGAAGAAGTTCAAAAACTACAGATGTGATGCAATTATAAAATGAGTGCAAATCTGAGGATATAGTACTTTACAAAATCTCACTTGACTTGTATCAGCCATATACTGAATGTAGCAAGCAGGGCTTATGGAGCAGGATTAAATGATCAATGCCACATCACCATCATCATTTTATTTTACATAACTAAGCAAGTCAGTTAAGAACAAATTCTTATTTTCAATGGAGGCCTTGGAACAGTTGGTTAACTGCCTTGTTCAGGGGCAGAACAGATTTTTACCTTGTCAGCTAGGTGATTCGATCTAGCAACCTTTTGGTTACTAGTCCAACGCTCTAACCGTTAGGCTACCTGCCGATAATAGGCATCAATGGGATCAAAACAATAGGCAAACATGTCACAGTTTAGCAACATGTAGCAGAATATAATGTAAATGCTGTGCAATTTAAATAATAGAAGTAGTGTTATTACAAGGATGTTACACATTTTTTTATTAATATGGAAACAAGACATTTTCCTCTTGAAGCAAACAGTGAATATTTTGAAATTCCAAAGACCATGATGTCCAAATGCAACCAAAGGCTTTCAAAACCAAAAAGCCTAACTTGCTACATTATCGGCAGTCTCTTACAACAGTCCATTCAAAGTTCAAAGCTTTCCTAATACAGGACAATCAGATGGTAAAATAAGCTGAGACACTGTTGACAAACTAGTATTAACATCACCATTTATTAACATTACAGACTGAGGATGAATGGAAATGTACATTTCTAGGATGAACTAAATAATATACACTGAGTGTAAAAACATTACTATTTAGTCTTGACCATTCACCCTCTGAATTTCACACATACACAATCCATGTCTCAATTGTCTCAAGAATCCTTCTTTAACCTGTCTCCTCCCATTTATCTTTATTTATTAACAAGTGACATCAATAAGGGATCATAGCTTTCACCTGGATTCACCTGGTCAGACCTGGTCTTTCATGGAAAGAGCAGGTGTTCCTAATGTTTTGTACACTCAGTGTAAATTATTTAGGTCTTTTGGAAAGATGCTTACACTATCATAACATGGTCATGTTTTCAATATTAGTCTTTGAGGGGAAGGTGGTTGGTGGTTAACACATTATTTTAACACCAGTGAAGTTTCTATTGCCAGACCTTTTGACAGAACACAGTGTGTCATGTGGTAATTCAATGTGAAAGACTTCACTGGTTGGTACCGACATGGGTGGGAAAGCTATATTTCAACACAGCCACAGGCCATAGGCTAGCAACAAGTCTATACACTAGTCTCCTCCAGTTGAGCAGGTTCCTCCTTTTGTCTCTGTGTCTGGGTGCCTGGATGGAAGACACAACAACACATCAACCAGAGGAGTTTGAAATGATGTCATTTACACACTAATTCACTAGTTTTCCACTCAGTACTTATGAAATGTGATCATGTATGTTACTACATAATGTTAATTTAAGTTGTAGTTCACTACAAAATCAAAGTTGGTCATATGTTTGGAGACTTTAAAAGCTCTCTAATGCAGAGAAGGATCCACGTCCCATGAGAAAGGCTAGCTCTGCCTCGGTCCAAAACGAAAGAGAAAGATAGGTACTGTCTAAGGCAGACATTTTTGATGGTTCCTCAATGTCCCATTCCTTTGGGATTGGGTTGGAGGTCTTTTTTATGGAGCGTCTATCCAAGAGGGAGTGTCTCCTTACCGTTTGGTCTTCGACAGTAGAACCCTAGAAGTCCCAGAATTCCTAGGGTGGCAGCCATTGTAATCACCCCTCTGACCACTGTCTCGGTGCCCATCACTGTGAAACAGAGACTTCTGTTAGATTATATTAAACAAGGCAACCTCTCCAGCATGGTAACCTATTTATTTTGTTACACGAGGCCCATGCCAGGGGAGAACAGAGGTCCAGTGAGGAAAAATGTGTTTGGTTTGAGATAGGTTGGAACAGATTAGATCAATTTGAAGAGAGTCTATCATAACAAGTTGTTACCTGTCATTGAAGACATTGTTGTCTGTGTGGGGAGCGTGAGGGTCAGGGAGGCTGTTGCTCTGAGCATGCCCTCTGTGAACACAGCACACTGCCAGTGCAGCTGGTCCCTATGGAGGCTGGGCAGGGTCACACTGAGCGTCCTGTTAGGGCGACTCTCTGTCAGGATGTCCTGTTTGACCAGCAGCCCCCTGCTCCCTTCCATCCTCAGCCAGGCTAGGGTCACAGGGTCGGTGCTCACCTCCGACACCTCACATCTCAGGACCACCGGATGATTCCTGGGGAATCCACTAGGCGGAACTGCAGAGACTGAAATGGAAATCTGGAGATCATTGGGGATCTGTCATCTGTTCTCTCAAAGTTGAGTAGAATAGATTATTCAGAAAAATGCACTGTGGATATTTAAATGATAATGCTCACCCTTTAGGGTTACCACATTAATAGAGGCAACTAGGAGGTTTTCAAAATAGCAGTTGAACCTTCCAGAATCTTCAAACTTCACTGGTGAGAAGTAGAGAGGGAAGTAGTATCCATTGAACTCCCCGCATGAAAATCTCTCATTAAACGTGTCATTGGATCCGTACATTGTAGTTGTCACAAGGTGAACCTCTTTAGCTGTAGATAATGGGGTCCAGGACCATGATGCATAGATGTACCCATCTGATGTCATACAAAACAGTGTCACCAGAGAGCTGTTGGAGCTCTCTCTGTACATTGTGAGAGTGGCATCAGACGAAACTGTGGAGAAAACCATAGCGTTGTTCAGTCAGAGGGGAAAGTTGAATTTCATTTAAATCCAAAGTCGAAATGGCATTACGGGTCCATTTTATTGTAAATGTATCACGTGATCACCATTCATCCATTTAAAATGAGAATTTTAAGTAGTCAATGACTACTGATCAACAGGACAACATTCACATTTCACATAAAGGTTTTGATATTTCAGTTAGATATGAACGCATTTTGTACCTTCCTCAATTCTGACAGCATTAGAGACATTATATAACAGTGTTCCATTCTGTCTAAAAGTGCAGTAGTATGCACCCTGACTGTCCGGATGAACACTGAGGATGATCATGTGGACAGTGTTATTGTAGAACAGCATGGTGTTAGAAGTGGAATCTCCATCTCTTTCCCACTGCAGTGTGGCCCCATCTGGTAGGCTGGACACCTCGCAACTAACACTCACATCAGAACCCAGACGAAATGAAGGCCAAAAGGAAGGTGTAACTGAAAAAACATGGAATGTTAAAATGGTTACAATGTAAACTTACTGTCCAAACTAAAACAATAATGTGAATGAACAATTACGGTGAAGAAATTAATTCAGGAAGCTGGCTTTCGAAACGATTTAATCATTGGTAGGTATTTGTCATTATGGAAGATTCACGATGGCGTGTCTGTACAAAACAGATACAGAATCTACTTACTTTTTGTGGCGAAGATCTCAATCTTAACCAATGGGACATTTGCTCTTACCAACAAAAACACCCCTGCACATTCAAACTTTGGCTTCACTGTTACGTCAAAGTCTTTGCTGCAAGAAAAGTACTCTGTGAAAGGTGGACTAACCACTAGCCTAGAGGATATTGCTCTGGCTATTTGAATCTCTGAGTATCTCCCATCATGTGAGGTCCACTCCCAGCTGAACTCTGACCAGTGAGGTTGAGCCAGGTCTGACACAGACAGATGCACACTCTCTGTCTGACCAGAGATCAAGAAGATGCTCCTCTCCATCACTGTGTGTGGACAATGAGACACAGATCTGGTCAAATGACAGTATTAATTCACCCCATAACAGTTTCAAAATGCACAGATTATTTATTGTGAATCTGGTTTAAAGCCCCTTATTTGTTTTAAAAATCAAGGACAACCGATTCAAATTAGAGAATAGGTTTTCAAAGTCTAATCGGTATACCAGTTTCCCTCTGATAGTCAAAGAAACTGTCCATAATGTACATGTAATCCTTTAATATACATTTAAATTGCTTGTCCCAGATATTTGGGTTTTGAATGAAATATTCTGCTTATAGAGTTTTAAACAAGATGTTCAGAGCAACAAAATTATGATGATGAAATACATACAGTAAGAACTGAACTCACCCTCAGCAGAATTCCCTGATATGCATAACAGGATCCACCACTGAATAACCATAATGTGGTCCATGACCTGACATTTAACTCCAGTTCCACCAATATCTGAGAAACAACTCCAGACAAAGAGACGGAGCATAGCACATTCTTACATTGAAACAGCAGCTTGCACAATTTCCGCTATCTTGTTCAGTTACATCTCGTCATCTCACTATTGCATTCATCATTGTAGCAACTTGTTCTCTTGATCTGATAACGTGAAGGTTTTCTCAGTTGATTTGAACCGTTAGCATTTGTGCTACCCATTTTGACCATTGAATGCCATGGTCGGATGGCCAAGCGATGGCGAAATGTTACAGTAGTTACAGTAATGGAATGGACCCAGAAAACTGCATGTGGTTTTATTCTCAATACGTTAATAATACAAAAACACACCATGGGAAAAAGGTCAAATTTAAACTGGAATTGAAATAGAATCAACTCAAACTAGGAACGATTTTACTTAACATGATCTAAACTGGTGTTACAGGAAGCAGTTTGTTCGTTATATCACCAGACCTATACACTGATTCATTAAAAACATATGGTACTGTATGGTAGAGTGAAGTGCATAGCACTGTTATAATGGGGTTACGTCCATTAAGGTTCATTAGCATTAAAGGCACAATGCAGCTTTTTAAACATTTATATTAAATCATTTCTGGGTAACAATTTAGAACTTTACTGTAATAGATTTCCATTAAAAGGGTCAAAAAACACTTTTTGGGAGTGGTCTGAGTGGGAAGGGAAGAACTGAAACATAGCCGTTATTGGCAGATCGTTTTGGAACTCTTTGTTATTGGTCTATTAACCAATTTACCACACGGTGATGTCATGATGGAAAACCGAAACTTCCACCCATTCAAACCCGCTGATTAAAAGGTCCTTTGTGGATTGTATTTTCAACCAGAAACTTTCAGGAATTAAAACGTATTATTATTTTTTCAAACTTTTACAGTGTTAGTTTCATCAGCTGTTTTAAATGGACCTATAAATGGCGGCAGCGTAGCCTAATGGTTCGAGCGTTGGACTAGTAACCAAAAGGATGGAAGGTTGAATCCCCGAACTGACAAGGTACAAATCTGTCGTTCTGCCCCAGAACAAGGCAGTTAACCCACGGTTCCTAGGCCATCATTGAAAATAAGAATTTGTTCTTAACCGACTTGCCTAGTTAAATAAAGGTAAAATAAAAAATAGAAGTTAGAGCCATGGCTCAAATTGCATGGGTTTTGATACTGTTTGATTCCTGAAAGTTTAGTATGAAAAATTGCTATATGAAGCAGGATTGGTACAAAGCATAAGCATGACAAGAGTGTATAAGATCATCCACTCAGTAGCATATTCATCACAGTCACTGAATGTAGACAGCATAATTATTTTACGACTTTCATGTTTTAAGCAGACCACCATAGTGCCTGTGCCCAAGAACACTAAGTTAACCTGCCAAAATGACTACCGACCCGTGCACTCACGTCTGTAGCCATGAAGTGCTTTGAAAGGCTGGTCATTGCTCACATCAACACCATCATACCAGAAACCCTAGACCCACTCCAATTTGCATACCGCCCCAACAGATCCACAGATGATGCAATCTCTATTGCACTCCACACTGCCCTTTACCACCTGAACAAAATAAACACCTACGTGAGAATGCTATTTATTGACTACAGCTCAGCGTTCAACACCATAGTGCCCTCAAAGGTCATCAATAAGCTAAGGACCCTGGGACTAAACACCTCCCTCTGCAACTGGATCCTGGACTTCCTAACGTGCCGCCCCCAGGTGGTAAGGTTAGGTAACAACACATCCGCCACGCTGGTCCTCAACACGGGGGCCCCTCAGGGGTGCGTGCTCAGCCCAGGTCTCTGACCTCCTCCCTGTTCACTCATGACTGCACGGCCAGGCACGACTCCAACACCATCATTACATGGTAGGCCTGATAACCGACATCACCTGACACAACAGTGGTAGGCCTGATAACCGACAACAACGAAACAGCCTATAGGGAGGAGGTCAGAGACCTGGGCATGTGGTACCAGGACAACAACCTCTCTGTCAACATGATCAAGACAAAGGAGATGATTGTGGACTACAGGGAAAAGAGGACAGAGCACACCCCCATTCTCATTGGCGTGTCTAAAGTGGAACAGGTTGAGAGCTTCAAGTTCCTTGGTGTCCACATAACCAACAAACTAACATGGTCCAAGTACACCAAGACAGTCGTGAAGCGGGCACAACAAAACCTATTCCCCCTCAGGAGACTGAAAATATTTGGCATGGGTCCTCAGAACCTCAAAAGGTTCTACAGCTGCACCCTCGAGAGGACTGGCTGCATCACTGCCTGGTATGGCAACTGATCGGCCTCCGACCGTAAGGCACTACAGAGGGTAATGCGTACGGCCCAGTACATCACTGGGGCCAAGCTTCCTGCCATCCAGGACCTCTATACCAGGAGATGTCAGAGGAAGGGCCTAAAAATTGTCAAAGACTCCAGCCATCCTAGGCATAGACTGTTCTCTCTGCTACCGCACGGCAAGCGGTACCGGAGCTCCAAGTCTAGGTCCCCAAACCGTAAGACTCCTGAACATCTGGTCAAATGGCTACCCAGACTATTTGCATTGCACCCCCCTGCCCTCTTCACACCACTGCCACTATCTGTTGTCATCTATGCATAGTCACTTTAATGAACTCTACCTACACTTACATAGTACCTCAACTAACCGGTGCCCCTGCACATTGACTCTGTACCGCCACCCCCCTGTATATATTGTTATTTATTACTGCTGCTCTTTAATTACTTGTTACTTTTATCTCTTATTCTTATCCATATTTCTTTGAAAATGCACTGTTGGTTAGGGGCTCGTAAGTAAGCATTTAACTGTAAGGCTGTTGTATTCAGCGCGTGGGACTAATACAATTTGATTTCATTTAATTTGAAAAATGTGTTTTGTAGATGTGCTTTTTTAAGTGTGTGATGATGAATGGCTCACACTTGTGATGTGTTCTTAGTGGGTGTTTCATAAATGTTAGAGTTGGGGTTATTTTCATAGATGAGCTCAGATATGTCTTGGTCTTAAACAGACAGTTACAAAAATAAAGAAGATAAAAAGTTACATCTAGTTACATCTAACATTCCAGTGTCACAGCATCCATTTAGTTTTTTTGTGCAAGTATACTGTACTGTAGATACCTTTGTCTCTCTTTGGATCATCTCAGTCAGTGGTAGGTCTGTCATACCTTCAAGGTAGAAACAAAATATTACTTGAGACAGGTCCATCTTAACATAGAATAACATTACATTTAGGAACACAGTATAAGTTAGAAATCAGTGTGGCTATTTGCAGCTGCAGCTGATCCCCCCCCTCCAGTGGAAATCACCAGATCTCAACAGGATCACAGCAACGGGACACACACCAACCTAAACAGGCAACAATGATTCACAGGCTACAGACTACTCTCTGTCAATGGCAGAGAGCGAGAGAGAGAGAGAGAGAGAGAGAGAGAGAGAGAGAGAGAGAGAGAAGGGGAGAGGGAGAGAGAGAGAGAGTGGGAGAGAGAGAGAGATACATGTGTGATATGACGGGTTGACACCAGTGCCTCACATTCAATGGAGGCTACTTTTCCAAAAGGTACAAATGATGAGGCTAGAATTATGGCTGTAGGAACTATGGCTATAGACACCTGTAAATGTATTCTTTGTAATAAGGTTTTAGGCAAAACATTTTATATAGAATGTTCTACGCATAAAGTGTCTGTGAGCTACGTACCTATTTCGTTGGGCATTGTGATGGTCAGGGAGGCTGTAGCCCTAAGAATGCCCTCTGTGAACACCACACACTGCCAGTGCAGCTGGTTGCTATGGAGGATGGGCAGGGTCACACTGAGCGTCCTGCATGACTCTCTGTCAGGACATCCTGTTTGACCAGCAGCCCCCTGCTCCCCTCCATCCTCATCCAGGCCAGGGTCACAGGGTCACCGCTCACCTCCGACACCTCACACCTCAGGACCACAGACTGGCTTCAGTGGTCTAGCTTGAAACCCCGGAATGAGAATCTCTGAGTATTCTCCTGCATTGATACCCCGTTTGGATGTTCTCTCTCTGCTGAAGCCACCTTCACCGATGTTGCATGTAGAGTGGTTTTGGGTGCCCAATACCAAGCTGTTCTGTTAGGTTCATCTCCAGAGTTGCAGTTCAACGTCATCTCACTGATGTTGGAACTCTCTCTATACAGAGTGTAGGGAGGATTCTTTGTATCTGAGAAGACATAATAAAATATACATATTGCTATTAAAAGCATGCCCTGATGCCTCTCGGGTGGCGCAGTGGTCTAAGGCACTGCATCGCAGTGCTAGCTGTGCCATCAGAGACTCTGGGTTTGAGCCTAGGCACTGTCGCAGCTGGCCGCGACCGGGAGGTGCATGGAGAGACGCACAATTGACCTAGCGTCGTCCGGGTTCGGGAGGGTTTGGCCTGTAGGGATATCCTTGTCTCATCGCGCACTAGTGACTACTGTGGCGGGCCGGGCGCAGTGCGCTCTAACTAGGTCACCAGGTGCACAGGGTTTCCTCCAACACATTGGTGCGGCTGGCTTCCGGGTTGGATGCGTGCTGTGATACCTTCTTAGGGCTGAAATCCCGTTAACAAGATTGATATGACAACAGCCAGTGAAAGTGCAGGGCACCAAATTCAAATCAACAGAAATCTCATAATTAAAATTCCTCAAACATACAAGCAAGTATCTTATACCATTTTAAAGGTCATCTTTTTGTTAATCCCACCACAGTGTCCGATTTCAAATAGGCTTTACAGCGAAAGCACCACAAACGATTATGTTAGGTCAGAGCCAAGTCACAGAAAAACACAGCCATTTTTCCAGCCAAAGAGTGGATTCACAAAAATCTGAAATAGAGATAGAATTAATCACTAACCTTTGATGATCTTCATCAGTGAACACTCATAGGACTTCATGTTACACAATACATGTATGTTTTGTTTGATAAAGTTCATATTTCTATAAAAACAATCTTAGTATACATTGGTGCGTTATGTTCAGTAGTTCCAAAAACTACTATTTTGCAGAGAGCCACATCAATTTACAAAAATACTCATTATAAATGTTGATGAACATACAAGTGTTATATATGGAAATATAGATCAACTTCTCCTTAATGTCAGATTTCAAAAAAGCTTTACGGAAAAAGCAAACCATGCAATAATCTGAGTACGGCGCTCAGAGACCCAACAAGCCAAAAATATATCCTCCATATTGTGCAGTCAACAGAAGTCAGAAATAACATTATACATATTCACTTACCTTTGATGATCTTCATCAGAATGCACTCCCAGGAATCCCAGTTCCACAATAAATGTTTGATTTGTTCGATAATGTCCATCATTTATGTCCGAATAGCTACTTGTGTTAGCGCGTTTGGGAAAAAAATCAAAACTCACAAAGCACATTCACTAGTTGCAGACGAAATGTCAAAAAGTTCCGTTACAGTCCGTAGAAACATGCCAAACGATGTATAGAATCAATCTTTAGGATGTTTTTAACATACATCTTCCAACCGGAGAATTCCTTTGTCTTCACACCTCTCGTGTGAATGTGCATGACCAGCTTGTGGCTGCTGGCAGACCTCATTCCCCTCTCATCAGACCTCAGCCCCCCTTAACAGTAGAAGCCTCAAACAAGTTTCTAAAGACGGTTGACATCTAGTGGAAGCCTTAGGAGGTGCAACATGACCAATATCCCACTGTATCTTCAATAGGGGCTGAGTTGAATATCGACCAACCTCAGATTTCATTTCCCACTTCCTGGTTGGATTTCTTCTCAGGTTTTTGCCTGCCATATGAGTTATGTTATACTCACAGACATCATTCAAACAGTTTTAGAAACTTCAGAGTGTTTTCTATCCAAATAAACTAACAAAATGCATATATTAGCAACTCGGACTGAGGAGCAGGCAGTTTACTCTGGGCACCTCTTGGCACCTTATTATCCAAGCTACTCAATACTGCCCCCAGCCATAAGAAGTTTAAGAAGCAGTGCGGCTTGGTTGGGTTGTGTTTCTGAGGACACATGGCTTTCAACCTTCATCTCTCCTGAGCCCGTAAAGGAGTTGTAGCGATGAGACAAGATAGTAACTACTAAAAACAATTGGAGATCACAAAATTGGGGAGAAAAGCGGGTAAAATTGAAATTAAATAAAAAGCACGCCCTGATTTATTCCGTTCAACAAGAGGAGAAAATATAAGAAATGCTGAAAATGAATAAAGCTATAAGACATTTGCTGAAAATGTTACTCTAAAAACAAGGAAAACAATACTGAAAAAAATATGTATCATCTACAAAGCAAAATATTGATAATAGTAACTTTTATACAATTTCACAAGATACAAACAACAAATTCCTAAGAGATAACGTATTATTCACCATTTGTGATATTAAGTGTGTTATAGACATAGAATATATCCACTCCATTCCATAGGATTCTGCAATAATATCTCCCCTGGCTGTGCTGATCAACATTTTGCATGTTCATGTAAGTAGAATTGTTGTAATGTGGTGTTAGAAGTAGCACTTTCATCTCTAACCAGCTGCAGTGCAGTTGAATCTGGCAGAGGAGAAAACTCACAACTCACTCTCGGATCTGAACCAGCTGTCAGTTTGGAATTAACAGACAAAATAAAGTAATTTGAATTACATAATACATGTTGCAATTACTCTATGACGGAGACTTCAGAGAAGTTAGATATTACAGCACGGACGGAACTAGAAGCACAAGCATTTCACTACACTCACATTAACATCTGCTAACCATGTTTTGTTTTATTTACCTTTATTTAACTAGGCAAGTCAGTTAAGAACAAATTCTTATTTTAAATGATGGCCTAGGAACAGTGGGTTAACTGCAGAATGACATATTTGCACCTTGTCAGCACAGGGATTTGAACTTGCAACCTTTCAGTTACTAGTCCAATGCTCTAACCACTAGGCTACCCTGCCGCCCCGCTACCCTGTGTATGTGACCAATCAAATTTTATTTGATGACCCGTATGTTCTTGAGTCCCTTCGCTCATATCCTATAATATATAGAGTTAGGCATATTACATTTGAAAAGGTTTAATATTGACAGTCACCAAATGGAAACATTGAACATATACATATACATTTGACAGCAAAGTTCATACTGAGCCAAGAGAAAATGGTTTGGTTGGCTCTGAGAGAAAGAATCAACTCCATGTTAAAAAGTTTTTTTTGTTTTTTTAAGAACAAAAAAGTTGTCTTTCTACAGATCTGCACAACCTACTCCCCATTTTCAAAGTGAAGGAAAGTTATAGAAAATATATATATAACAAATTAAAAAACACAGATGTCTAATTGCGTACTTCTTCACACCCTAGAGTTAACACTTGATGGAATACAGCCTCATTTTATATTTCTTAGTCTTTTGGAAAATGTTCTATAATTTTTCTTTTCTCTTTAAAAATCTGGACTAGGTTGTGTAGATCAATAGAAAACAATTATCCTTTTTAGATGTAGATGTAATTTTAAGGCAGCAAAATGTGCGCAAGGGGTGTGTAGACTTTCACTAACGACTGTATGCTTTCAAGCCAGTTGCAAACATAAAAATTGCAACATTATTGAAACGTGACTTTTTAAGTGAATAATTAATCTTAAGATCTCCCGTCGGCAACGTTTTAAATGAACATAGACTTACTGCAGGAAGTCCATGATTATATCCCGATACCCACAAGAGCAGGATCTGTGCACTCTCTCTGTCTGAAGGATCATTGATTGGGTGGTTTCTGACAAGATGTTTGGTGATAATGTTGGTAGTAAACACTTTACTGCAACAAAAAATGCATGGTTGACACTTCAACTAGCCCTTTTATGTACTTCTTATACAGTAATCCTCAGTGACATATGCTATCACTTAACCGGCCACTCGAATGGCAAAAATATTGAAACTTTGCTTTGGAAGAATTCCTCTTAATGTAACTGTCCATTAGTGTCTTTTCTCCAATTTATACGTTGGCCACAAATACGAGTAAAGGATGAGTCAATAACATTATTTGGGTATTAACAGAATATGAACTTTTAACAGTGAGATTTTCCCTGGACACATTTTAAGACTCCCCTCAGCAATTAATGAAATTGTATTGGCTAGAAGGTTTAATTCAATGAACTGAGACTTCACTTCTGCAGAAATTCCATGATTATACCCCAATACACATGCCAGGAGTATTCACCAGATTATTCTTATTGAGCTGAGTCTCATAGTCATCATCATAGTCATCTCTTTATGCCATAGTCATTTGTTGCTTGGACAAAGTTATTTCCGAAGATTATTTTTCAGTTCATGTAATTAGTGGGCCATTTACGTCTGTCCTTCATTTTAAAGTCAACCCTTTTACGTGAACTGTTCTGAAGTTCTAAAATGGTGAAACTATAATATATATATTTTTTGAACATTGAACATAGTCAAATCATAGTGTGAAAGCAGGTGAGCTGGTTGTACTATTTTTGCCAATTTGCTGGTGTTTTGTGGTGGCAAACTGAGCAGGTCGAGCGTAACATGTCAACTCTGTTACCCATAGATAGACAGGCTAGAAATGTTTGAACAATTTAACACTTTTTGTGAAACTTTAAGATAAATAATTAAATCGTCAACCCTGTTTACGGTCAACCCTGTTACGGTCAACCCTGCTTCTTTAATTGCCACTTAAAGTGGAAATCAGCAGTAGAAACAATTACAAAGCTGTTCCCCTCCCCTGTTTCGGTATAAAGCTGAGGGATGGGGCTGGAGAACTGTGACCACTCTGAAATATCAAAATGATCGTTTAACTGTGTTTTGAGGCTATATAGCGTTTGTTAAAATGTACTTTGTGTACCAACATTGGAATAGAGCAAGCTTATATTTTGGGTTCTGATGGTGTATGACAGTTAAACTAAGTTCATGAGGCATTTGCAAGTTATATTCTTCAAGAATCAATGGTAACATATCATTAATTTATAAGTCCAAAAATGGATGTAGCAACTGCTGATTGCCCCTTTAACAGTCACTTACTACAGTCATTTTTTTTAACCTCTTGCGATGGGTAAAAGTGTTTTTATGAAGTTGAACATGTGTTATTTATGAAAGAATGTTAAGATAAGGTGAAATCAAACCAAGTTACATTTCTCAAAATGCAGCAAATTGGTGGAACAACACTATTATGAACAGCATGATGGAACAAAGATTTTACATTGCACTAAAATCTGAACTATCAAGGCATGGACACATAAAACTGAAAGTTACTGTAGCTTCATGTTTATTGTCAGCATGTATAATTATTTTATTTATCTTTCTGTACAAGTGTAATCTAACAAAAAAATGTACATAAAAACAAATAAACATAAAGGCTGCAAATACATTCAGCGCAGTTCCTTCCTATTTCTATAGCCCTAAATGTTGTCTTGTATTGCAGGTTTGTAATCACTATGTTCCACCATTCACTCCCTCTAGAAATGATTTGGACATTTAGTCATGCTTCTAGGAAATACTTATTCTCCACCATAATTTGCAAATAAATTCATTAAACATCCTACAATGTGATTTTCTGGATTTTTTTTCTCATATTGTCTGTCATAGTTGAAGTGTACCTATGATGAATATTACAGGCCTCATTCATCTTTTTAAGTGGGAGAACTTGCACAATTGGTGGCTGACTAAGTACTTTTTGCCCCACTGTATACAGTATCTCTCCTCCTTCCATGTAATGATTGACAGATCCTAGTGAAGGAGCAGATCAGTCTCATTGTCTGTCTCTGCTGAGTCACTGCAAGCTTGAAGGAGCACTAGGCTCACGGAGCAGACGACAGCAGAGCACCATGACCTACCGGATGTTTGAGGAGAAACACCATGCCTCCATCTACCAGAGGTACCACTTTGTACCCCCAGAGGAGATCAGAGACATCATCCTGCATTACCTGGAAAGGAAGGTGATACCAGAGTTTAATATACAGTACATATCAAAAGTTTGGACAAACCAACCAATTCAAGGGTTTTTCTTTATTTTTAATATTTTCTACATTGTAGAATAATAGTGAAAACATCAAAACTATGAAATAACATATATGGAATCATGTAGTAACCAAAAAAGTGTTAAACAAATAAATACATGTTTTATATATCTGAGATTCTTCAAAGTAGGCACCCTTTGCCTTGATGGCAGCTTTGCACACTCTTGGCATTCTCTCAAACAGCTTCATGAGGTAGTCACCTGGAATGCATTTCAATTAACAGGTGTGCCATGATAAAAGTTCATTTGTAGAATTTCTTTCCTTCTTAATGTGTTTGAGCCAATCGGTTGTATTGTGACAAGGTGGGGATGGTATACAGAAGATAGCCCATTCGGTAAAATACCAAGACCATATTATGTTAAGAACAGCTCAATTGAGCAAAGAGAAATGAGAGTCCATCATTACTTTAAGACATGTCAGGCAATGCGGAAAATTTAAAGGACTTAGAAAGTTTCTTCAAGCGCAGTCGCAAAAACCATCAAGCACTATGATGAAACTGGCTCTTATGAAGGCTGCCACAGGAAAAGAAGCCCCAGAGTTACATCTGCTGCAGAGGATCAGTTCATTAGTTACCAGCAACAGAAATTGCAGCCCAAATAAAAGCTTCACAGAATTCAAGTAACAGACATCTCAACATCAACTGTTCAGAGGAGACCGCGTGAATCAGGCCTTCATGGTCGAATTGCTGCAAAGAAAACACAACTAAGGGCACCAATAAGAAGAAGAGACTTGCTAGGGCCAAGGAACATGAGCAACGGATATTAGACCGGTGGAAATCTGTCCTTTGGTCTGATGAGTCCAAATGTGAGATTTTTGGTTCAAACCACCGTGTCTTTGTGAGACGCGGTGTGGATGAACGGATGATCTCTGCATGTGTATTTCCCACTGTAGAGCATGGAGGTGGAGGTGTTAAGGTGTGGAGGTGCTTTGCTGGTGACACTGTTGGTGATTTATTTAGAATTCAAGGCACACTTAACCAGCATGTTTACCACAGCATTCTACAGCAAAACGTGATCCCATCTGGTTTGCGCTTAGTGGGACTTTCATTTATTTTTTAACAGGACAATGACCCAACACACCTTCAGGCTGTGTCAGAGCTATTTGATCAAGGAGAGTGATGGAGTGCTGCATCAGATGACCTGGACTCCACAATCACCCGACCTCAACCCATTTTAGATGGTTTGGGATGAGTTGGACCGCAGAGTGAAGGAAAAGCAGCCAACAAGTGCTCAGCATATGTGGGAACTCCTTCAAGTATTCCAGGTGAAGCTGGTTGAGAGAATGCCAAGAGTGTGTAAAGCTGTGATCAAGGCAAAAGGTGGCAACCTTGAAGAATAAAACATATTTTTTGATTTATTTAACCATTTTTGGGTTACTACATGATACCATATGTGTTATTTCAGAGTTTTGATATCTTCACTAATATTCTACAATGTAGAAAATAGCAAAAGTAAAGAAAAACCCTTGAATGAGTTAGTTTGTCCAAACTTTTAACTGGTACTGTATATTATCTGTATTGAACATCACATTTACACTATCACTAGCTATCACTCTCCTTTAGTGAAGGCGAGATATATAGTGTCTCACTGGTCCCCTCTCTTCAGAAAGTCCAGCCTCATGCCCTAGCTGTGGACCTGGGCTGTGGGACGGGGCAGAACTCACGCCTGATGGCCCCACACTTCCAGGAGGTGGTAGGCATTGACATTAGCGAGTGCCAAATGGAGGAGGCCAGGGCAGTGGCAGGATTCAACAACATCACCTACAGGTATTTGAATGTGTCTATGTGTGTTTAACTTTACTATCCGTTTGAAAATGTGACAAGTGGGGACATTTTTCAGTTCCCCATACATTAAGAAAAACTGCTATTTTAGAGTTTGGTTTTGGGTAAGGGTTAGGAGTTAGGTTTAGGTTTAGTTAGGGGTTAGGGTTAGAATTAGGGTTAGGGTTTAGGGATAATAGGATTTTGAATGGGAGTAAATGTTTGGTCCACACTTGGCTCATGTACAACGTGTATTTTGTTTAAAAAGAAACAGTGATGACAATCTGCAGAGACGGTCAATTACACTCAGCACAAAGGTCAGCAGTTGCTTCCCACTTTCAATAGGCCCCTAGTTAATATGTTAGTTTATCTAGAAATCCTCAATGTTTGGTGCTGTGTCTTAATACTTACTATACAGGAAAGGGACAGCTGAGGAGCTTCTGTGGACCTACTGACTGCAGCCTCAGCGGCCCATTGGTTTGACCAGCAGCGGTTCCTCTTGGAGGCAGGCCGGGTCCTGAAGCCTTGCGGCTGCATGGCTCTGCTTGGCTTTGCTGATAACTTCAGACTCCATTACGGCTCATGTGGGGACAGACTCACTGTTACTATAATTTAATTATGCCAATGTGCTTTCATCTATTGAAAGCCCTTAATCTATTTTATGAGAATTTGTAAGATTTCTTGTTTGCATAAAATAGACGCAGACCAGTCTTTAAATAATAGGTAATAGAATTTATTCTCGGGGCGCGCTGCCACTTAATCACGTGCAGCAGTTTATATACAGATCATGACGTCATTTCACTGCTTTAACAGAATCCCCTCCTCTCGACCGGGACAAAGTAAGGTGAAAAGTTCATTCTAACTTACTAACACACTCCCAGATAACTTTTGACCCCTCAACATTATCGATCACCACTGAACTGACAGTTATAATTAACAGAAAACCTAGGAATGCCCTCACTGCCTTGTCTAAAAACCCCAGAGCTAAGTTTCAGTTGGGTCAACCATAGGATAACGACCTTATGTGTTTACACAGTCCCCAACCCATTTGTTTCTGCCTAGCTGGAATGGTGTTAATTAACTTTTTATTACTCCTTGTCCTGTCACACAATCCCTTCTTATGAACTCATATTGCCAATCACTTATAAAACAAAGTATAAGTTTACCTAGATACAATTCTATTTAAAATGGGGATATTGTTTATTCATTTATCCATAATAAATCCATAATAAAATCAACACTCACTGACATCTGTGATGAGGTGAAAAACACAGAACTTGAATGACATTCTATCAAACCAATGCCACTTTTTTTATTTTACCTTTATTTAACTAGGCAAGTCAGTTAAGAACAAATTTTTATTTGGGTTAACTGCCTGTTCAGGGGCAGAATGACAGATTTGTACCTTGTCAGCTCGGGGATATGACCTTGCAACCTTTCGGTTACTAGTCCAATGCCCTAACCAATAGGCTACCCTGCCACCATTTAATTGGTTTAGTGTGTCATATGTTTATTTTCATTGGGTACTAAGTACAATAATTATTGTTGTTTTCATGTACAGTATGCTTACAAAATGTTTGTTTGCGACCCTATTGAGACATTTCTCTTGTGAAAATTAGTTACATTTCCATGGGTTCACCTGTATGATAAAACAAACCCTCACAATTCTGTGTTTGAAATAAGTACCAAGTTTCCTGACTGTTTCCTGACTGAGATTTGACTTTGCTATCCCCAGTTCAAGAAGGTGCTGTTACCATACACCAGCACACAGGTAGCAGTGGCCAACACCAAACTACAGGAGCTTTACACTGCTATCCCCTTCCCTGACAAAGAGAGGTAACTCATACAGCCTCTGTGAGAACCCAGTAGAACAGCCTGTTACACATTAAAACATTTCTCATGGTGTGACTTTGACCCTGTGTCTCTGAGTTTCTATTTGAGAATTATATATATATATATATATACAGAAGTAATGCACTCACACCGAGTGACTCACAGGTGGTCAAAATCAAATGTTGTTCTCAATAAACTGCAGGAGTATTCAATATTATGACTTACTTGACTTAAACCTCTTAGCCCCCCTGGGTAAATAGGGCATCCACTATGACTCTCCTCTCAATTCAACAGTGTGTGGGTATCTGTTCTTCTTTCAGGGTTGAGTGTATCCCACGGAAGCAGCAGATCTCAGTGAGGAACATAGTGGGCTTCATGGAGTCCTTCTCCATGTACCAGGCCTTCCAGAGGGCCGAGCCTGATGCTGCCACCACACTGCTGCAGAGAACACTCGACAGGTAACAACCCTGATCAATCAACGGATTAATGAATGACTGATTGGATGAATGAACCAATGACTGAATGGATGAATTAATGAACTAATTAGCTAATTAACCCGGTGGAGTCGATTGATAAACCAGTGTGTCAGTCGAAGTTACATAACAAATAAATACCCATCAAAACCCATCAGTTTACGCTAGAAATACTGTTTATGTTTTGTTACATTGTATACGTCTCAATCCAACGCATATGTCAGTGTCACACTTCAACATCTGCAGCGAAAGGTGACACAGCTAGAGCCGTGTTTGTCAGACCATGAGACATCCTGAAAATCATCTGTAGCGTCCGAACAGTTTGACCTACAAACTATTGACCATTGTATGTATAGACTCTCATGAACACGATGGTGTTCTCTTCTTTGCTCTACGACCCCCACAAGTGCCAGGAGTCTCATAAGTTCTCCCACTTAAAAAGATGAGAGAGGGCTGTAATTTTCATCATAGGTACACTTCAACTATGACAGACAATATGAGAAAAAAAATCCAGAAAATCACATTGTAGGATTTTTAATGAATTTATTTGCAAATTATGGTGGAGAATAAGTATTTGGTCAATAACAAAAGTGTCTCAATACTTTGTTATATACCCTTTGTTGGCAATGGCAGAGGTAAAACGTTTTCTGTAAGTCTTCACAAGGTGTTCACACACTGTTGCTGGTATTTTGGCCCATTCCTCCTTGCAGATCTTCTCTAGAGCAGTGATGTTTTGGGGCTGTTGCTGGGCAACACGGACTTTCAACTCCCTCCAAAGATTTTCTATGGGGTTGAGATCTGGAGACTGGCTAGGCCACTCCAGGACCTTGAAATGCTTCTTCCGAAAGCACTCCTTCGTTGCCCGGGCGATGTGTTTGGGACCATTGTCATGCTGAAAGACCCATCCACGTTTCATCTTCAATGCCCTTGCTGATGGAAGGAGGTTTTCACTCAAAATCTCACGATACATGGCCCCATTCATTCTTTCCTTTACACGGATCAGTCGTCCTGGTCGCTTTGCACAAAAACAGGCCCAAAGCATGATGTTTCCACCCCCATGCTTCACAGTAGGTATGGTGCTCTTTGGATGCAACTCAACATTCTTTGTCCTCCAAACATGACGAGTTGAGTTTTTATCAAAAAGTTCTATTTTGGTTTCATCTGACCATATGACATTCTCCCAATCTTCTTCTGGATCATCCAAATGCTCTCTAGCAAACTTCAGACGGGTCTGGACATGTACTGGCTTAAGCAGGGGGACACGTCTGGCACTACAGGATTTGAGTCCCTGGCGGCGTAGTGTGTTACTGATGGTAGGCTTTGTTACTTTGGTCTCAGCTCTCTGCAGGTCTTTCACTAGTTCACCTCGTGTGGTTCTGGGATTTTTGCTCACCGTTCTTGTGATCATTTTGACCCCACGGAGTGAGATCTTGCGTGGAGCCCCAGATCGAGGGAGATTACCAGTGGTCTTATATGTCTTTCATTTCCTAATAATTGCTCCCACTGTTGATTTCTTCAAACCAAGCTGCTTACCTATTGCAGATTCAGTCTTCCCAGCCTGGTGCAGGTCTACAATTTTGTTTCTGGTGTCCTTTGACAGCTCTTTGGTCTTGGCCATAGTGGAGTTTGGAGTGTGACTGTTTGAGGTTGTGGACAGGTGTCTTTTATACTGATAACAAGTTCAAACAGGTGTCATAATACAGGTAACGAGTGGAGGACAGAGGAGCCTCTTAAAGAAGAAGTTACAGGTCTGTGAGAGCCAGAAATCTTGCTTGTTTGTAGGTGACCAAATACTTATTTTCCACCATAATTTGCAAATAAATTCATTCAAAATCCTACATAGTGATTTTCTGGATTTTTTTTCTCATTTTGTCTGTCATAGTTGAAGTGTACCTATGATGAAAATTACAGCCCTCTCTCATCTTTTTAAGTGGGAGAACTTGCACAATTGGTGGCTGACTAAATACTTTTTTGCCCCACTGTATATATATCTTTATACCTAAAGGGGTCCTACAATTCTCAATCAAATAGCTAAATGATCCATAGGTATGACCAACTTAAAACAATTCCATCTGTCAGATTAGCCCCCCGTCTTAGACTAAAGAATAAATAAACCAAAAAAATTAAAAATTAAAATGAACAAATAATCAAAATGAATTACTTTTTTTACTTGTATGCCAAATGAACAAATAATCAAAATAATTCATTTTATTTACTTGTATGCCACTTTTACGGTCCATCCCACATGGAATTATTTTATCAAATATATTGACGTCATATTGCAGGTTTCTGAAGGAGATGGGAGTCACATCACCAGACACACTCATGGAAGTGACGCTGGACTATTTCTGTGTCCTGGCGTCTAAACCGGAGTGAACTCTTCAGTGTGAATGTGTTTGTATGTAGACAGATGTTTCTTAAGCTTGTGTCAATCATGTTTAAGGTGTTGTTAAGTAGTTTTCTGTTCACATAAGATGTCATTGAAGTCACTTTGGTTGTCTATTTTATGCATTGTCATGTAGAGCAAACTATTAGCCTTAGTCACATCATTATCAAAATGGTTGCTACATTTAGTATCTTCCTTGCCTGAGATTTACAATAAAATGTCTGCAGACACAATCATAACTTTTGAATTTATTTAACTTCAGGGCTGTATCATGTGTCTCAGAGTAATATTAGGAGTATGGATTTTAGGATCAGTTTTTCCTTTTCGATCACAATGAAAAATATAACATGGACAAGGGGGTATCTGATCCAAGATTAGCACTCCTAATCTGAGACAATTGAAATTTACGCAGCCCAATTCTGATAATTTCTTTTACTAATTGGTCTTTTGATCGATCAGATCAGGTCTGAAAAAGATCTGATGTGAAAAGATCTGATTGGTAAAAATATCAGAATCGGGCTGCCTGTCAAAACACAGCCATACTGCCCCAGATTTTCTGATGGTTTCTTTTTAATATGCTGTATGCATGGGTTCAACCCAATTCATCACGTTACGAAACTAAGAGGAGACCTTTGGTCGGTTCTTGGACCAGTCTTTCAGATATTGTTTATAATTAACTCTTTCAGTGATCTAGTACTAGTGCAGCTCAGTACAAAGCCTGTTGTTGATCTATTGCTCAGTGATCAGTTGGAATAGGGTTTTTATCTGAGTAAGAAGACCGAACTCATCAGGCTTTTGTATTTTCCCACATCAATCACAACAAGGAAAGCACCTCATAGCAAAGCAAGTTCCTGATCCCTCCCTCTCCAGTCCCATCTCCATGGGACTTCTTATTGGTTCTGACACACCACACAGCTCTCTTTGACCCCATGTAACCCTGGCTCCCTTCATAAACAGCCTCATTCGCAAACACACATTTCTATGAAGCCGCTGCTCCGCCACTTCCTCTCTCTATCTGTGGCCTGTCTCATACTACCCTGGCCAAGCACCTAGTGGTTTCCCTGGAACTGGCCCTGTGAAGAAAGGGAATCTCCTGCGATGAGTGTGGTAGTGTGATCACATTCCTTAACGTAGCCTCCACAACCCAGTGAGAAAGAGAGCTTGCATGAGTTTTAGTAAAATCCGTAAGAGAAACAGGTCTCTTTCTGGGCACCTTTTGTATTCCTGTTTTCTCCTGTAGTATAGCTCAGTGGCATGGCCCGTCATCTGTTTGAAGGTAAGGAGCATGCTGTCTCCTACTGGAAATACAGTCTCAGCTCATTGAAGAGGTCATGTTCTTCCTGAAGAGAACAGTGAACAGTAGGAGTGACATATACCTGTTACACATTTTCAGACTTGGTTTTCCTAAATAAAATACCATAGATTGTGCATGCTCAGATTAAATGGTTACAGTCTTCTGTGGATGTAAAATAGTTACAATGGAAAATATTATTGCGAAACATTACAGAATTATATCAATGTATGTTTAGTTCCAGCTTCTATAGTTCTTGTAAAAGATAAAGATGATCTATTTACATTCTAATGCCTTTAAAAATGTTTGCATGTACTAACAATGTCTCAGACATGTGTGACGTTGATGTGTCCTGTTTGACAGAGGGGCATGCAGCCCTTTGACCTGGCAGTAAATGTAGGCTGTGGGTCAGGGCACCTTGCTCCTGGCCTCCTCCTCGGTGTTGGGGACCGACGTGAGCCCTGACCAGCAGGAGGTGGCCCTAGAGCATGCAACCGCCCCTAACATCTCCTACAGGTCAGAGTCACCGCCCCTAACATCTCCTAACAGATCTCCTAACATAGGTCAGAGCCATCATCTTTCAGGTCAGAGCCCCTAACATCTCTTCAGGTCAGAGGCCCCTAACATCCTAACATCTCTTACAGGTCAGAGTCACCGCCCCTAACATCTCTTACAGGTCAGCCCTAACATCTCTTACAGGTCAGAGTCTCCGCCCCTAACATCTTCAGGTCAGAGTCAGAGTCAGGTCAGAGCCACCGCCCTAACATCTCTTACAGGTCGCTAACATCTCAGGTCAGAGTCACCGCCCCTAACATCTCTTACAGGTCAGAGAACATCTCTTCTCAGAGTCCCCTAACATCTCTTACAGGTCAGAGTCTCGGGCCCCTAACCCTAAGGTCAGTCTCCGCCCCTAACAGGTCAGAGTCACCGCCCCTAACATCTCTTACAGGTCAGAGTCGCCGCCCCTAACATCTCCTACAGGTCAGAGTCACCGCCCCTAACATCTCCTACAGGTCAGAGCCACCGCACCGAACATCTCTTACAGGTCAGAGTCTCGGGCCCCTAACATCTCTTACAGGTCAGAGTCTCGGGCCCCTAACATCTCCTACAGGTCAGAGCCACCGCACCGAACATCTCTTACAGGTCAGAGTCTCGGGCCCCTAACATCTCTTACAGGTCAGAGTCTCGGCCCCTAACATCTCTTACAGGTCAGAGTCTCGGGCCCCTAACATCTCCTACAGGTAACATCTCTTACAGGTCAGAGTACAGGTCAGAGGCCCCTAACAACATCATCTCTTACACAGAGGTACAGGAGTCACCGCCCCTAACATCTCCTACAGGTCCCACCGCACCGAACATCTCTTACAGGTCAGAGTCTCGGGCCCCTAACATCTCTTAACATCTAACTTACAGGTCAGAGCCCCTAACATCTCTTAAGGTCAGAGTCCCAGAGGTCAGGGAGAGGAGAAAGGTGCACTGGACTGGAGGGTCATGTTTTGTTTTGACTGACACTAACATGGACTCAAACCCTTTACATTACAGTCAAATAATACGTTTTTTATAAGTAGGCCTACTAGACTTGTAGGTACAAAATCATTTTATTCAGGGTGAAATTGACATGGATTTACCAATACCGTCTCACTCAGAACAGTCTTGCCTTATGTAACAGTACAACAATGTCATGGGAGAGAGGACTGTAGGGTTAAAGTCTTTTGTTGATGTGGATACAGTGAAAATAGGCCAAGGGCCAAACCGGACAATGGGACCCTTGTCTGTGGAAACTTTTGCACGTCTTCCTGTAATGAGCAAATATAAAAGCTACTGATACTATTCTGGAACAGTGCCATCTGAACTATATCTCATGAACGAAACCACAAAGTCGTATGCAAATTCTAGCCTGGTTCCCATCGGTTCTTGCTGTTTTGCCATTTCCTGTAGTGGAGGTGACAAGTTATTTGAAATTAGCAGCCCAGTTGTCATAGTAGATCTTTTAACCTCTCCTTTATGTGACTAAGTGATTACTAACATTAGCCTCCTCTATACCCCTCTTTATATACATTATCTCTCCTCTATACCCCTCTTTATATACATTATCTCTCCTCTATACCTGTCACGAACCTCGCCGAGGATGGTGCCTCTTCCTGTTCGGGCAGAGCTCGGCGATCGTCGTCGCCGGCCTATTAGCTGCCATCGATTCCCTTTTCGTTTGTTTTGGTTATTGGTTAATTGGGTACACCTGTTTTGTATTAGGGTTTGTTTGTTGGTTATTTAAGGGCACTAGGCCCGCTGGGTATTTGTGCGGGCTTGTTTCTTGTTACTCTGTGTTGGATGGTGTTATTTTGTTCTTGTCGTTATTCGCGGGACTATTTCTGTCCTGTTGTTTGGACTGGTAACTTATACACGCCCTGTGTGTTGGCGTGACAGTTTTTGTTGCGCTGGTGAATACATTTGACAAACAACTGAACCCTGCTCTCTGCGTCTGATTCCACCCACCACTCCTAGTTCGCCTAACAGAAGCCCACACCTTCGAAAATGGAGTCAGCAGGAGCAGCGACCACCCCTCTCCCCACTATGGAGGAGCGCGTCCATCACCACACAGCTGTCCTCCATCGGATCGGTACAGCGATTGACCAGATGATGGAGAGGATGGAGCGATGGGAGAGGAGTGGTCTACCGACATCTACCCCAGCCCCCCTACTGCCGACACCACCTACTCTACCTACGTCGTCCTCTGTGTCCAGCGCACTGCGTCTCTCCCCCCCGAGGGAGTACGATGGAGCGGCGGCTGGGTGCCTGGAATTTTTGCTCCAGCCGTCTTCCAATCCTTTGTAGATGAGATTCTCAGGGACTTGCACGGGCAGGGTGTGGTAGTCTATATTGATGACATCTTGATTTATTCTACCACACGCGCCACGCATGTTTCCCTGGTGCGCAAGGTTCTTGGGCGACTGCTGGAGCAAGACTTATACGTCAAGGCTGAGAAATGTGTGTTCTCCAAACCAGCCGTTTCCTTCCTGGGTTATCACATTTCCAGTTCGGGGATGATGATGGAGTGTGACCGCGTTAACGCCGTGCGTAATTGGCCGACTCCGACCACGGTAAAGGAGGTGCAGCGGTTTTTAGGGTTTGCCAATTACTACCGGAGGTTTATCCGGAGTTTTGGCCAAGTAGCGGCGCCCATTACCTCACTGCTGAAGGGGGGGCCGGTGCGTCTGCGGTGGTCAGCAGAGGCTGATGGAGCTTTCAACCAGTTGAAGGCACTGTTCACTGGGGCTCCCATGTTGGCGCATCCGGACCCTTCGTTAGCATTCATAGTGGAGGTGGATGCGTCCGAGGCTGGGGTTGGAGCCGTGCTGTCTCAGCGCTCGGGCACGCCACCGAAGCTCCGTCCCTGCGCTTTCTTTTCTTAGAAGCTGGGTCCGGTGGAGCGGAACTATGATGTGGGGGACCGGGAGTTACTAGCTATGGTAAAGGCCCTGAAGGTGTGGAGACACTGGCTAGAGGGGGCTAAATACCCTTTCCTCATCTGGACTGACCACCGTAATCTGGAGTATATTCGAGCAGCGAGGAGACTGAATCTGCGTCAGGCTAGGTGGGCCATGTTCTTTACCCGCTTTAGATTTACGATCCCTTACAGACCAGGTTCCCTCAACACTAAGGCCGACGCGCTGTCCCGTCTCTATGACACCGAGGACCGGTCCATTGAACCCACTCCCATCCTTCCAGCCTCTCGGCTGGTGGCCCCAGTGGTATGGGAGGTGGACGCGGACATCGAGCGGGCGTTGAGGGTTGAACCTGCGCCTACACAGTGTCCGACTGATCGAAGTTACGTACCGCTTGGTGTCCGTGATAAATTGATTCGGTGGGCTCACACACTACCGTCTGCGGGTCATCCGGGGATTGATAGGACAGTGCGGGGTCTTAGGGGGAAATACTGGTGGCCCACCTTAGCTAAGGATGTGAGGCTCTATGTCTCTTCCTGTTCGGTATGCGCCCAGAGTAAGGCTCCTAGGCACCTTCCTAGAGGGAAGTTACAGCCCCTCCCGGTTCCACAACGGCCATGGTCCCATCACTCGGTAGATTTTCTTACTGATCTTCCCCCATCCCAGGGGAACACTACCGTTCTGGTCGTTGTGGATCGGTTCTCTAAGTCCTGCCGTCTCCTCCCATTGCCTGGTCTCCCTACGGCCCTACAGACTGCAGAGGCTCTATTTACCCACGTCTTCCGGCACTATGGGGTTCCAGAGGATATCGTCTCCGATCGGGGTCCCCAGTTCACGTCCCGGGTTTGGAGGGCGTTTATGGTGCGTCTGGGGATCTCGGTCAGCCTTACCTCTGGTTATCACCCCGAAAGTAATGGGCAGGTGGAGAGAGTAAACCAGGAAGTGGGTAGGTTTCTGAGGTCGTGTTGCCAGGACCGGCCAGGAGAATGGGCGAGGTACGTCCCGTGGGCAGAGTTGGCCCAGAACTCTCTTCGGCATTCATCCACGAACATGTCGCCATTCGAATGCGTACTGGGCTACCAGCCAGTCCTGGCTCCGTGGCATCAGAGTCAGACCGAGGCGCCTGCGGTGGAGGAGTGGGTACAGCGCTCTAGAGAGACCTGGCGTGCAGTCCAGGATTCTCTCAGACAGGCCAGTGAACAGCAGAAGAGAGACGCTGACCGCCACCGCAGTGATGCCCCTCCGCCTGCCCTGCCGGAAGCTGGGGCCGCAGTGTGTGGGGCCATTTAAAGTCCAGAGGAGGATAACCGAGGTGTGTTATAGATTGCAACTTCCCTCTTATTATCGCATTAACCCCTTGTTTCATGTGTCTCTCCTCAGGCCGGTGGTAGCTGGTCCCCTACAAGGCAGTGAGCTACTGGAGGTCCCTCCACCCCCTCTGGACATCGAGGGGTCCCCAGGAAACACACAGTACGAGCTATTCTGGACACGAGACGCCGGGTGAGGGGCCTGCAGTACCTCGTGGACTGGGAGGAGTACGGTCCGGAGGAGAGGTGCTGGGTACCGGGGAGGGACATTTTAGATCCTTCCCTCTTGAGGGATTTCCACCGCCTCCACGCGGATCGCCCCGCGCCTCGTCCTCCGGGTTGTCCTCGAGGCCTGGGTCGGCGCGCTGTGGGAGCCGCGCGTCAGGAGGGGGGTACTGTCACGACCCTCGCCGAGGATGGTGCCTCTTCCTGTTCGGGCGGGACTCGTCGGTCGTCGTCGCCGGCCTATTAGCTGGTGAATAAATTTGACAAACAACTGAACCCTGTTCTCTGCGCCTTATTCCACCCACCACTCCTAGTTCACGTAACAATACCCCTCTTTATATACATTATCTCTCTTCTATACATTATCTCTCTATCCATGTAATGATTAAAAGGTCCTAGTGAAGGAGCAGGTCTGTCTGTCTGCTGAGTCACTGCAAGCTGGAAGGAGCACTAGGCTAGCGGAGCAGACGACAGCAGAGCACCATGACCTACCGGCTGTTTGAGGAGAAACACCATGCCTCCATCTACCAGAGGTACCGCTTTGTACCCCCAGAGGAGATCAGAGACATCATCCTGCATTACCTGGAAAGGAAGGTGAGTCAAGCAAAAGTAGTATTACTGTTATAGACTGTCTTTTACATGATGTTAGACTTGTACAGTTGGCAGCTAAGACAAATCTTAGCTTGTCTAAGGTAAGTCTTTGGTGCAATGCTTCCACACAGTGTCTGAGATAGAAATGATAGTAAAAAATGCCCTCTATTGCATAACATTTCAGGATTATGACATTTTAAATTGGATATAGAAACCGTATCTCAACCATTTCCTGTTTCTAAATGCTTTTAAGTATTGTGACAATAGGTTACTAAACTGTCATCCATTATGTTACGTTATTATCGTATGCTTGACATTCAGCATGCAATGTGTCATACCTATAGAGCAAAGACCAGAGTGTAAAATATATATATAATATCTGTATTGAACATCACATTTACACTATCACTAGCTATCACTCTTCTTTAGTGAAGGCTCGTTATATAGTGTCTCACTGGTCCCCTCTCTTCAGAAAGTCCAGCCTCATGCCCTAGCTGTGGACCTGGGCTGTGGGACGGGGCAGAACTCACGCCTGCTGGCCCCACACTTCCAGGAGGTGGTGGGCATTGACATTGGCGGGTGCCAACTGGAGGAGGCCAGGGCAGTGGCAGGATTCAACAACATCACCTACAGGTGTTTGAACGTGTGTGTATGTGTGTGTGTGTGTGTGGGGGGGGGTGTCTAACTTTACTATCCTGTTCAGGTCCAAAAGACTCTCCTCAGCAATTAATGAAATTGTATTGGCTAGAAGGTTTCATTCAATAAACTGAGACTTCACTTCTGCAGAAATTCCATGATTATACCCCAATACACATGCCAGGAGTATTCACCAGAGTATTCCTGACCTCTAGGAGGAATTTAACCCTAACATTTCTCTCTTTTTTCACCATAATTGTAAAGCCATAGTCATTTGTTGCTTTGACAAAGTTATTTCCGAAGATGATTATTAATTTCATGTGATTAGTGGTTCATTTGCGTCTGTCCTTCATTTTAAAGTCAACCCTTTTACTTCCGCCGAAGTCGGTTCCTCTCCTTGTTTGGGCGGCGTTCGCGTTCGACGTCACCGTCTTCTAGCCATCGCCACCCCACCTTTCTTTTTCCATTTGTTTCCCATACCTGTGTGTGAAATTGTTTCTTGTAATGTGTTTGTGCACTCTGACTGGTTCGCAACGGGTTATTTTGCACCCATATCTTGTTCTGGGTGCCGTTGGTTTTGCATATTAAACTGCTCCGGTTTTTACCCAGTTCTGCTCTCCTGCGCCTGTCACCCCTGCAGCCAGTCAAGCACCACTGACAGTAGCTTCATGTTTTTTGTCAGCATTTATAATTATTTTCTTTATCTTTCTGTACAAGTGTATGTAATGAAAAATAATCAAACAAAAAAATAAACATAAAAACAAAAAATAAACATAAAGGCTGCAAATAAATTCTGTGCAGTTCCTTCCTATTTCTATGGACCTATATTTTGTCTTACATTGCAGGTTTGTCATCACTATGTTCCACCATTCACTCCCTCTAGAAATTATTTAGTCATGCTTCTAGGGGGGGGGGTTAAATCACTTGCTTATCATTACGTAATTACCGTCAATTTAAATGTAAACATCTCCAATGTTATACACGCTCTGGGTCAGCAAGGGTTTTACAATAGGTTCAATATTCTGGACAGTCAAGGGTTAACACTGAAAGCCCCAGCATGCATATGGCTATTTGGACAATCTGTGCACACTTCCGGTAATACTGTGAGAGGGACATGGCAACTTTGCTTACGTGGAATTTTCAGCTGAGAGAGAAACACATATGGCTTTACAAGCTCCATTACATTTTGGAAGGTGATTTTGTTATATTTGACATTACAATTGAATATGACCTCATTGCAAACTTTCAGAACACTATTTAAACATTTCTGTACTTGTTCTTGTTTTTTGTTATTGTTCAGGAAACGGTTCTGTTCGATAACCTAATCCCTGCATCATGGGATCCAGTCTAGTTTCACAACTTTTGTCTTAAATGCACAATCTAACTGAATGCAGTACCTGCATAAGACATAAGACATACTGTAAGACACAATGACATGTTTTAAACCACTAGTCTATCTATGGACATGTCATTATTGTGGCCCTTATCGGACGTTATTGTTCCACACATCACAGACAAATCAACAAGTAATTTTATCTTAGCAGCCCAGGTGTCATAGAATCACTTTAACCTCTCCTATATGTGACTGAGTGTCTACTACCAGTAGCCTCCTCTGTCCTACTCCTTATGTACAGTATCTCTCCTCCTTCCATGTAATGATTGACAGATCCTAGTGAAGGAGCAGATCAGTCTCTGTGTCTCTGCTGAGTCACTGCAAGCTGGAAGGAGCACTTGGCTAGCGGAGCAGACGACAGCAGAGCACCATGACCTACCGGCTGTTTGAGGAGAAACACCATGCCTCCATCTACCAGAGGTACCGCTTTGTACCCCCAGAGGAGATCAGAGACATCATCCTGCATTACCTGGAAAGGAAGGTGAGACCAGAGTTTAATATACAGTACATATCAAAAGTTTGGACAAACCAACCCATTCAAGGGATTTTCTTTATTTTTAATATTTTCTACATTGTAGAATAATAGTGAAAACATCAAAACTATGAAATAACACATATGGAATCATGTAGTAACCAAAAAAGTGTTAAACAAATCAATATATGTTTTATATATCTGAGATTCTTCAAAGTAGCCACCCTTTGCCTTGATGACAGTTTTGCACATTATAGGCATTCTCTCAAACTGCTTCATGAGGTAGTCACCTGGAATGCATTTACATTAACAGGTGTGCCTAGTTAAAAGTTAATTTGTAAAATGTCTTTCCTTCTTAATGTGTTTGAGCAAATCGGTTGTGTTGTGACAAGGTAGGGGTGGTATACAGCAGATAGCTCATTTGCACTCCATATGTGGGAACTCCTTCAAGACTGTTGGAAAAGCATTCCAGGTGAAGCTGGATGAGAGAATGCCAAGAGTGAGCAAAGCTGTCATCAAGGCGAAAGGTGGCAACTTTGAAGAATATAAAATATATTTTGATGTATTTAACCATTTGTTGGTTACTATATGATACCATATGTGTTATTTCAGAGTTTTGATGTCTTCACTAATATTCTGCAATGTAGAAAATAGCAAAAATAAAGAAAAACCCTTGAATGAGTTAGTTTGTCCAAACTTTTAACTGGTACTGTATATTATCTGTATTGAACATCACATTTACACTATCACTAGCAATCACTCTCCTTTAGTGAAGGCTAGTTAAATAGTGTCTCACTGTTCCCCTCTCTTCAGAAAGTCCAGCCTCATGCCCTAGCTGTGGACCTGGGCTGTGGGACGGGGCAGAACTCACGCCTGCTGGCCCCACACTTCCAGGAAGTTGTGGGCATCGACATCAGCGAGTGCCAACTGGAGGAGGCCAGGGCAGTGGCAGGGTTCAACAACATCACCTACAGGTATTTGAATGTGTCTGTGCGTTTAACTTTACTATCCTTTTGAGGTCCAAAAGTCCTCACAAGGATAGTAAAACAAGGAAAATGTGAAAAAAGTGGGGACATTTTTCCGTTCCTCATACATTGAGAAAAATTGCTATTTTAGAGTTTGGTTAGGGTTTAGGGATTAAGAGTGTTTATTTTTGTATTTGGTGTCAAACCTTGGGTTGCACGGGCCTTTTTCACCTCTGACCAGTCTGGAGAAAGTGGGAGGACATGAGAGGCCGAGAGCTCTGAGGGGTCACCCACAACAATTCAAAAGCAGGAGGAAGACAATCATAAAACACAAGCTGGGAGTAAAAGGTTTCACCTTAAACCAAATCTCATATACAATTAGGGTTAAGGGTTAGGAGTTAGATTTAGGGTTTAGGGATAATAGGATTTTGAATGGGAGAAAATGTAAACCAACGTGTATGTTGTTTAAAAAGAAACAGTGATGACAATCTGCAGAGACGATCAATTACACTCAGCACAAAGGTCAGCGGTAGCTTCCCACTTTCAATAGGTCCCTAGTTAATATGTTAGTTTATGTAGAAATCCTCAATGTTTGGTGCTGTGTCTTAATACTTACTATACAGGAAAGGGACAGCTGAGGAGCTGCCGTTTCCGGATGCTTCTGTGGACCTACTGACTGCAGCCTCAGCGGCCCATTGGTTTGACCAGCAGCGGTTCCTCTTGGAGGCAGGCCGGGTCCTGAAGCCTTGCGGCTGCATGGCTCTGCTTGGCTTTGGTGATAACTTCAGACTCCATTACGGCACATGTGGGGACAGACTCACTAACATCTGTGATGAGGTGAAAACCAATGCTACTTAATTGGTTTAGTTTATTTTATATGTTTATTTTCACTGGGTACTAAGTACAATTGTTGTTTTCATGTACAGTATGCTTACAACATTTTTGTTTGCTGCCATATTGAGACATTTCTCTTGTGAAAAAAAGTTTAATTTCCATGGGCTCACCTGTATGATACAACAGACCCTCACAATTCTTTCTTTGATATAAGTACCACGTGTGCTGACTGTTTCCTGACTGAGATTTGACTTTGCCATCCCCAGTTCAAGAAGGTGCTGTTACCATACACCAGCACACAGGTAGCAGTGGCCAACACCAAACTACAGGAGCTTTACACTGCTATCCCCTTCCCTGACAAAGAGAGGTAACTCATACAGACTCTGTGAGAACCCAGTAGGACAGCCTGTTACACATTAAAACATTTCTCATGGTGTGACTTTGACCCTGTGTCTCTGAGTTTCTATTTGAGAATATATATATATATATATACAGAAGTAATGCACTCACACCTAGTTACTCTCAGGTGGTCAAAATCAAATGTTGTTGTCAATAAACTGCAGGAGTATTCAATATTATGACTTACTTGACTTAAACCTCTAGGCCCCCCTGGATAAATAGGGCATCCACAATGACTCCTCTCAATTCAACAGTGTATCTGTTCTTCTTTCAGGATTGAGTGTATCCCACTGAAGCAGCAGATCTCAGTGAGGAACATAGTGGGCTTCATGGAGTCCTTCTCCATGTACCAGGCCTTACAGAGGGCCGAGCCTGATGCTGCCACCGCACTGCTGCAGAGAACACTCGACAGGTAACAACCCTGATCAATCAATGGATGAATGAATGACTGAATGGATGGATGAATGGATTATGGGTGAATGAATGAACTAATGAGATTATTTAAAAAATGATTGAACAAAAAAATTAAGAAAGAAATGATTGAAAAAATACAAAACGTCATCCATGTCACTTTTATGGTCCATCCCACATGGAATTATTTTATCAAATATATTGACGTCATATTGCAGGTTTCTAAAGGAGATGGGAGTCACATCACCAGACACACTCATGGAAGTGACGCTGGAGTATTTCTGTGTCCTGGCGTCTAAACCGGAGTGAACTCTTCACAGTGTGAATGTGTTTGTGTGGAGACAGATGTGTTTTAAGCTTGTGTTTAGGCTTGTTTGAATCATGTTCAAGCTGTTACTAGAAATGTTATTCTGTTCACATAAGATGTCATTGAAGTCCCTTTGGTTTTGTCTGCTCTTTTCTATTATACATTGTAATGTAGAGCAAACTATTCACCTTAATCACATCATTACCAAAATGCTTGCCACCTTTAGTATCTTCCTTGCCTGAGATTTACAATAAAATGTCTGCAGACACAATTGTAAATGTTGAATATTATTTAACTGCAGGGCCGTATCAAGTGTCTCAGAGTAATATTAGGGGTGTGGATTTTAGGATCGGTTTTGCCTTTTAGATCACAATGAAAAATATAACATGGACGACGGGGATCTGATCCTGGTCTGAGACACTTGATACTTAGGCTGCGTTTAGACAAGCAGACCAATTCTGATACTTGTTCACTAATTTGTGTTTTGAGCAATCAGATCAGGTCTGAAAAAGATCTGATGTGAAAAGATCTGATGCGAAAACATCAGAATTGGGCTGCCTGTCTAAACATAACCACACTGCCCCAGATGTTCTTTTTTCTCTTTTTAATATGCTGTATGCATGTGTTCAACCAAATTCATAACATTATGCAAACTTAGAGAAGACCTTTAATCGGTTCTTGGACCAGTCCTTCAGACATTGACTGTTTATGATTAACTCTTTCAATGATCTAGTGGTAGTGCAGCTCAGGATAAAGCCTGTTGTTGTTGATCTATGGCTTAGTGATCAGTTAGAATAAGGTTTTTATCTGAGTAAGGAGACTGAACTCATCAGGCTTTTGTATTTTCCCACATCAATCACAACAAGGAAAGCACCTCATAGGAAAACAAGTTTATGATCCTTCCCCCATCTCCATGGGACTTCTTATTGGTTCTGACACAGCACACAGCTCTCTTTGACCCCATGAGCCCAGCCTCATTCGCAAACACACATTCCCATGAAGCCGCTGCTCTGCCCCTTCCTCTCTATCTGGGGCCTGTCTCATATGAGCCTGGCCAAGAAACTAGTGGTTTCCCTGGAACTGGCTCTATGAAGAAAGGGAATATCCTACGACGAGTGAGGTAGTGTGTGTGTGATCACATTCCTTAATGTAGCTTCCACAACCTAGTGAGAAAGAAAGCTTGCATGAGTTTTAGTAAAATCCGTAAGAGAAACAGGTCTCTTTCTAGGCTGAAGAATACCGTTGTTTTCCTGTGTTGTTTTCTCCTGTAGTATAGCTCAGTGGCATGGCATGGCCCATCATCTGTTTGAATGTAAGGAGCATGCTGCCTCATACCTCCTGCCTCCTACTGGAGTCTCAGCTCATTGAAGAGGCCTTGTCCTTCCTGAAGAGAAGGAAGTCGTGACATATACCTGTTACACCAGGATACAGACCGTTTGTTTTTCTTAAATCAAATATCATGGAATATGCATGCTCAGATGATATGGTTACAGTCTTCTGTGGACATAAAATATAAACGCATCAAGTAAAGTGTTGGTCCCATGTTTCATGAACTGAAATAAAAGATCCCAGAAATCTTTGATACCCACAAAACGCCTATTTCTCTCAAGTCTTGTGCACAAATTAGTTTACATCCCTGTTAGTGAGCATTTCTCCTTTTCCAAAATAATCCATCCACCTGACTGGTGTGGCATAACAAGAAGCGGATTAAAGAGCATGGTCAGTACACAGGTGCACCTTGTGCTGGGGAAAATATAAATACTCTCTAAAATGTGCCGTTTTGTCACACAACACAATGCCACAGATGTCTCAAGTTTTGAGGGAGTGTGCAATTAGCATGCTGACTGCAGTGCTCTCCACCAGAGCTTTTGCCAGAGAATTTAATGTTAATTTCTAAACCATAAGCTGCCTCCAATGTCGTTTTAGAGAATTTGGCAGTACGTCCAACCGGCCTCAAAATCGCAGACCATGTGTAACCACGCCAGCACAGGACCTCCACATCTGGCTTCTTCACCTGCAGCCAACCGGAAAGCTGATGAAACTGAGGAGTATTTCCGACTGGAATAAAGCTATTTGTGGGGAAAAACAAATTCTATTTGGCTGGGTCTGGATCCCAAGTGGGTGGGCCTCTGCCCTCCCAAGACCACCCATGACTGCGCCCCTGCTCAGTCATGTGAAATCCATAGATTTGGGATGAGAAATCTATAGATTAGGGCCAAATTGATTTATTTAAATTGACTGATTTCCTTATATGAACTGTAACTTAGTAAAATTGTTGCATGTTGCATTCATATTTTTGTTCAGAATAGTTACAAAGGCAAATACTATTGCAATACATTACATAATTATATCAATGCCTGTTTCGTTCCAGCTTTTTAATGTTTTTGGAGCAGAAAAAGATTGTAAATATACTTTGTCCTGCCTTAAAATGTGCATATGTACTAATAATGTCTCATACCTGTGTGTGATGGGGATGTGTCCTGTTTGACAGAGGGGCATGCAGCCCTTTGACCTGGCAGTAGATGTAGGCTGTGGTTCAGGGCACTGTGCTCCTTGCCTCCTCACTTCTCCTCGGTGTTGGGGACCGACATGAGCCCTGCCCAGCAGGAGGTGGCCCTGGAGCATGTAACCGCCCATAACATCTCCTACAGGTCAGAGTTACCGCCCCTAACATCTCTTACAGGTCAGAGTCACCGCCCCTAACATCTCCTACAGGTCAGAGTCACTGCCCCTAACATTTCATTCAGGTCAAAGTCACCGCCCATAATATCTCCTACACGTCAGAGTCTCAGCCCCTAACATCTCCTACAGGTCAGAGTCACCGCCCCGAACATCTCCTACAGGTCAGAGTCACCGCCCCGAACATCTCCTACAGGTCAGAGTCACCGCCCCGAACATCTCCTACAGGTCAGAGTCACCGCCCCTAACATCTCCTACAGGTCAGGGTCACCGCCCCTAACATCTCCTAAAGGTCAGAGTCAACCTCCCTAACATATCAGAGTCACCGCCCCTAACATCTCCTACAGGTCAGAGTCACCGCCCCTAACTCTAACATCTCCTACAGGTCAGAGTCACCACCCCTCACATCTCTTACTGGTTAGAGTCTCCGCCCCTAACATCTCTTACAGGTCAGAGTCACCGCCCCTATCATCTCCTACAGGTCAGAGTCACCGCCCCTAACATCTCTTACAGGTCAGAATCAACCCCCCCCCAACATCTCCTACAGGTCAGAGTCACCGCCCCTAACATCTCTTACAGGTCAGAGTCACCGCCCCTAACATCTCTTACAGGTCAGTCACTGCCCCTAACATCTCCTACAGGTCAGAGTCACCGCCCCTAACATCTCTTACAGGTCAGAGTCTCTGCCCCTAACATCTCCTACAGGTCAGAGTCTCCGCCCCTAACATCTCCTACAGGTCAGAGTCACCGCCCCTAACATATCTTACATGTCAGAGTCACCGCCCCTAACATCTCCTACAGGTCAGAGTCACCGCCCCTAACATCTCCTACAGGTCAGAGTCACCGCCCCTAACATATCTTACAGGTCAGAATCACCCCCCTAACATCTCCTACAGGTCAGAGTCACCACCCCTAACATCTCTTACAGGTCAGAGTCACCGCCCCTAACATCTCTTACAGGTCAGTCACCGCCCCTAACATCTCCTACAGGTCAGAGTCACCGCCCCTAACATCTCCTACAGGTCAGAGTCACCGCCCCTAACATCTCCTACAGGTCAGAGTCACCGCTCCTAACATCTCCTACAGGTCAGAGTCTCCGCCCCTAACATCTCCTACAGGTCAGAGTCACCGCCCCTAACATATCTTACATGTCAGAGTCACCGCCCCTAACATCTCCTACAGGTCAGATTCACCGCCCCTAACATCTCTTACAGGTCAGAGTCACCGCCCCTAACATCTCCTACAGGTCAGAGTCACCGCCCCTAACATCTCCTACAGGTTATATTCACCGCCCCTAACATCTCTTACAGGTCAGAGTCACCGCCCCTAACATCTCTTACAGGTCAGAGTCACCGCCCCTAACATCTCTTACAGGTCAGAGTCACCGCCCCTAACATCTCTTACTGGTCAGAGTCACCGCCCCTAACATATTTTACTGGTTAGAGTCACCGCCCCTAACATCTCTTACTGGTCAGAGTCACCACACCTAACATCTCTTACTGGTCAGAGTCACCGCCCCTAACATCTCTTACTGGTCAGAGTCACCACACCTAACATCTCCAACAGGTCAGAGTCACCGCCCCTAACATCTCTTACTGGTCAGAGTCACCGCCCCCAACATCTTTTACTGGTCAGAGTCACCGCCCCTATCATATTTTACTGGTCAGAGTCGCCTCCCCTAACATCTCTTACTGGTCAGAGTCACCGCCCCTAACATCTCTTACTGGTCAGAGTCACCTCCCCTAACATCTCTTACTGGTCAGAGTCACCGCCCCTAACATCTCTTACTGGTCAGAGTCACCTCCCCTAACATCTCTTACTGGTCAGAGTCACCTCCCCTAACATCTCCAACAGGTCAGAGTCACCCATTCTTTACAGGTCCCTAACATCTCTTACAGGTCAGAGTCACCGCCCCTAACATCTCTTACAGGTCAGTCACCGCCCCTAACATCTCCTACAGGTCAGAGTCACCGCCCCTAACATCTCCTACAGGTCAGAGTCACCGCCCCTAACATCTCCTACAGGTCAGAGTCACCGCCCCTAACATCTCCTACAGGTCAGAGTCACCGCCCCTAACATCTCCTACAGGTCAGAGTCACCGCCCCTAACATATCTTAAATGTCAGAGTCACCGCCCCTAACATCTCCTACAGGTCAGATTCACCGCCCCTAACATCTCTTACAGGTCAGAGTCACCGCCCCTAACATTCCCTACAGGTCAGAGTCACCGCCCCTAACATCTCCTACAGGTAACATATTCACCGCCCCTAACATCTCCTACAGGTCAGAGTCAACCTCCCTAACATTTCCGACAGGTCAGAGTCACCGCCCCTAACATCTCCTACAGGTCAGATTCACCGCCCCTAACATCTCTTACAGGTCAGAGTCACCGCCCCTAACATCTCCTACAGGTCAGAGTCACCACCCCTAACATCTCCTACAGGTTATAGTCACCGCCCCTAACATCTCCTACAGGTCAGAGTCAACCTCCCTAACATTTCCGACAGGTCAGAGTCACCACCCCTAACATCTCTTACAGGTCAGAGTCACCACCCCTAACATCTCTTACTGGTCAGAGTCACCGCCCCTAACATATTTTACTGGTTAGAGTCACCGCCCCTAACATCTCTTACTGGTCAGAGTCACCACACCTAACATCTCTTACTGGTCAGAGTCACCTCCCCTAACATCTCTTACTGGTCAGAGTCACCGCCCCTAACATCTCTTACTGGTCAGAGTCACCGCCCCTAACATCTCCTACAGGTCAGAGTCACTGCCCCTAACATTTCATTACAGGTCAGAGTCACCGCCCCCATAATATCTCCTACTGGTCAGAGTCACAGCCCCTAACATCTCTTACAGGTCAGAGTCACCGCCAGAGTCTCCGCCCCTAACATCTCCTACAGGTCCTAACATCTCCTACAGGTCAGAGTCACCGCCCGAACATCTCCTACAGGTCAGAGTCAACGCCCCGAACATCTCCTACAGGTCAGAGTCACCGCCCCTAACATCTCCTACAGGTCAGAGTCACTGCCCCTAACATCTCCTAAAGGTCAGAGTCAACCTCCCTAACATATCAGAGTCACCGCCCCTAACATCTCCTACAGGTCAGAGTCACCGCCCCTAACTCTAACATCTCCTACAGGTCAGAGTCACCACCCCTCACATCTCTTACTGGTTAGAGTCTCCGCCCCTAACATCTCTTACAGGTCAGAGTCACCGCCCCTAACATCTCCTACAGGTCAGAGTCACCTGCCCCTAACATCTCTTACAGGTCAGAGTCACCCCCCCTAACATCTCCTACAGGTCAGAGTCACCGCCCCTAACATCTCTTACAGGTCAGAGTCACCGCCCCTAACATCTCTTACAGGTCAGTCACCGCCCCTAACATCTCCTACAAGTCAGAGTCACCGCCCCTAACATCTCCTACAGGTCAGAGTCTCCGCCCCTAACATCTCCTACAGGTCAGAGTCACCGCCCCTAACATCTCCTACAGGTCAGAGTCACCGCCCCTAACATATCTTACATGTCAGAGTCACCGCCCCTAACATCTCCTACAGGTCAGAGTCACCGCCCCTAACATCTCCTACAGGTCAGAGTCACCGCCCCTAACATCTCTTACAGGTCAGAGTCACCGCCCCTAACATCTCCTACAGGTCAGAGTCACCGCCCCTAACATCTCCTACAGGTCAGAGTCAACCTCCCTAACATTTCCTACAGGTCAGAGTCACCGCCCCTAACATCTCCTACAGGTCAGAGTCACCGCCCCTAACATATCTTACAGGTCAGTCACCCCCCCCCCCTAACATCTCCTACAGGTCAGAGTCACCACCCCTAACATCTCTTACAGGTCAGAGTCACCGCCCCTAACATCTCTTACAGGTCAGTCACCGCCCCTAACATCTCCTACAGGTCAGAGTCACCGCCCCTAACATCTCCTACAGGTCAGAGTCACCGCCCCTAACATCTCCTACAGGTCAGAGTCACCGCCCCTAACATCTCCTACAGGTCAGAGTCTCCGCCCCTAACATCTCCTACAGGTCAGAGTCACCGCCCCTAACATATCTTACATGTCAGAGTCACCGCCCTAACATCTCCTACAGGTCAGATTCACCGCCCCTAACATCTCTTACAGGTCAGAGTCACCGCCCCTAACATCTCCTACAGGTCAGAGTCACCGCCCCTAACATCTCCTACAGGTTATATTCACCGCCCCTAACATCTCCTACAGGTCAGAGTCAACCTCCCTAACATTTCCGACAGGTCAGAGTCACCGCCCCTAACATCTCTTACAGGTCAGAGTCACCGCCCCTAACATCTCTTACTGGTCAGAGTCACCGCCCCTAACATATTTTACTGGTTAGAGTCACCGCCCCTAACATCTCTTACTGGTCAGAGTCACCACACCTAACATCTCTTACTGGTCATAGTCACCGCCCCTAACATCTCCTACAGGTCAGAGTCACCGCCCCTAACATCTCTTACTGGTCAGAGTCACCACACCTAACATCTCCAACAGGTCAGAGTCACCGCCCCTAACATCTCTTACTGGTCAGAGTCACCGCCCCCAACATCTTTTACTGGTCAGAGTCACCGCCCCTATCATATTTTACTGGTCAGAGTCGCCTCCCCTAACATCTCTTACTGGTCAGAGTCACCGCCCCTAACATCTCTTACTGGTCAGAGTCACCTCCCCTAACATCTCTTACTGGTCAGAGTCACCGCCCCTAACATCTCTTACTGGTCAGAGTCACCTCCCCTAACATCTCTTACAGGTCAGAGTCACCGCCCCTAACATCTCTTACAGGTCAGAGTCACCGCCCCTAACCATCTCCTACAGGTCAGAGTCACCGCCCCTAACATCTCCTACAGGTCAGAGTCACCGCCCCTAACATCTCCTACAGGTCAGAGTCACCCGCCCCTAACATCTCCTACAGGTCAGAGTCTCCGCCCCTAACATCTCCTACAGGTCAGAGTCACCGCCCCTAACATATCTTAAATGTCAGAGTCACCGCCCCTAACATCTCCTACAGGTCAGATTCACCGCCCCTAACATCTCTTACAGGTCAGAGTCACCGCCCCTAACATCTCCTACAGGTCAGAGTCACCGCCCCTAACATCTCCTACAGGTCAGAGTCACCGCCCCTAACATCTCCTACAGGTCAGAGTCAACCTCCCTAACATTTCCGACAGGTCAGAGTCACCGCCCCTAACATCTCTTACAGGTCAGAGTCACCGCCCCTAACATCTCTTACTGGTCAGAGTCACCGCCCCTAACATATTTTACTGGTTAGAGTCACCGCCCCTAACATCTCTTACTGGTCAGAGTCACCACACCTAACATCTCTTACTGGTCATAGTCACCGCCCCTAACATCTCCTACAGGTCAGAGTCACCGCCCCTAACATCTCTTACTGGTCAGAGTCACCGCCCCTAACATCTCCAACAGGTCAGAGTCACCGCCCCTAACATCTCTTACTGGTCAGAGTCACCGCCCCCTAACATCTTTTACTGGTCAGAGTCACCGCCCCTATCATATTTTACTGGTCAGAGTCGCCTCCCCTAACATCTCTTACTGGTCAGAGTCACCGCCCCTAACATCTCTTACTGGTCAGAGTCACCTCCCCTAACATCTCTTACTGGTCAGAGTCACCGCCCCTAACATCTCTTACTGGTCAGAGTCACCTCCCCTAACATCTCTTACTGGTCAGAGTCACCGCCCCTAACATCTCCAACAGGTCAGAGTCACCGCCCCTAACATCTCTTACAGGTCAGAGTCACCGCCCCTAACCATCTCCTACAGGTCAGAGTCTCCGCCCCTAACATCTCCTACAGGTCAGAGTCACCGCCCCTAACATATCTTACATGTCAGAGTCACCGCCCTTAACATCTCCTACAGGTCAGATTCACCGCCCCTAACATCTCTTACAGGTCAGAGTCACCGCCCCTAACATCTCCTACAGGTCAGAGTCACCACCCCTAACATCTCCTACAGGTTATATTCACCGCCCCTAACATCTCCTACAGGTCAGAGTCAACCTCCCTAACATTTCCGACAGGTCAGAGTCACCGCCCCTAACATCTCTTACAGGTCAGAGTCACCACCCCTAACATCTCTTACTGGTCAGAGTCACCGCCCCTAACATATTTTACTGGTTAGAGTCACCGCCCCTAACATCTCTTACTGGTCAGAGTCACCACACCTAACATCTCTTACTGGTCAGAGTCACCTCCCCTAACATCTCTTACTGGTCAGAGTCACCGCCCCTAACATCTCTTACTGGTCAGAGTCACCGCCCCTAACATCTCCAACAGGTCAGAGTCACCGCCCCTAACATCTCTTACTGGTCAGAGTCACCGCCCCCAACATCTTTTACTGGTCAGAGTCACCGCCCCTATCATATTTTACTGGTCAGAGTCGCCTCCCCTAACATCTCTTACTGGTCAGAGTCGCCTCCCCTAACATCTCTTACTGGTCAGAGTCACCGCCCCTAACATCCCTTACTGGTCAGAGTCACCGCCCCTAACATCTCCTACAGGTCAGAGTCACCGCCCCTAACATCTCTTACTGGTCAGAGTCACCGCCCCCAACATCTTTTACTGGTCAGAGTCACCGCCCCTATCATATTTTACTGGTCAGAGTCGCCTCCCCTAACATCTCTTACTGGTCAGAGTCACCGCCCCTAACATCTCCAACAGGTCAGAGTCACCACCCCTAACATCTCTTACAGGTCAGAGTCACCGCCCCTAACATCTCCAACAGGTCAGAGTCACCACCCCTAACATCTCCTACAGGTCAGAGTCAACCTCCCTAACATCTCTTACAGGTCAGAGTCACCGCCCCTAACATCTCCTACAGGTCAGAGTCACTGCCCCTAACATCTCTTACAGGTCAGAGTCACCGCCCCTAACATCTCTTACAGGTCAGTCACCGCCCCTAACATCTCTTACAGGTCAGAGTCACCGCCCCTAACATCTCTTACAGGTCAGAGTCACCGCCCCTAACATCTCCTACAGGTCAGAGTCACCGCTCCTAACATCTCCTACAGGTCAGAGTCTCCGCCCCTAACATCTCCTACAGGTCAGAGTCACCGCCCCTAACATCTCCTACAGGTCAGATTCACCGCCCCTAACATCTCTTACAGGTCAGAGTCACCGCCCCTAACATCTCCTACAGGTCAGAGTCACCACCACTAACATCTCCTACAGGTTATATTCACCGCCCCTAACATCTCCTACAGGTCAGAGTCAACCTCCCTAACATTTCCGACAGGTCAGAGTCACCGCCCCTAACATCTCTTACAGGTCAGAGTCACCGCCCCTAACATCTCTTACTGGTCAGAGTCACCGCCCCTAACATATTTTACTGGTTAGAGTCACCGCCCCTAACATCTCTTACTGGTCAGAGTCACCACACCTAACATCTCTTACTGGTCAGAGTCACCGCCCCTAACATCTCCTACAGGTCAGAGTCACCGCCCCTAACATCTCTTACTGGTTAGTCACAGCCCCTAACATCTCTTACTGGTCAGAGTCACCGCCCCTAACATCTCTTACTGGTCAGAGTCACCGCCCCTAACATCTCTTACTGGTCAGAGTCACCGCCCCTAACATCTCTTACTGGTCAGAGTCACCGCCCCTAACATCTCTTACTGGTCAGAGTCACCACCCCTAACATCTCCTACAGGTCAGAGTCACCGCCCCTAACATCTCCTACAGGTCAGAGTCACCGCCCCTAACATCTCCTACAGGTCAGAGTCACCGCCCCTAACATATCTTACATGTCAGAGTCACCGCCCCTAACATCTCCTACAGGTCAGATTCACCGCCCCTAACATCTCTTACAGGTCAGAGTCACCGCCCCTAACATCTCCTACAGGTCAGAGTCACCACCCCTAACATCTCCTACAGGTTATATTCACCGCCCCTAACATCTCCTACAGGTCAGAGTCAACCTCCCTAACATTTCCGACAGGTCAGAGTCACCGCCCCTAACATCTCTTACAGGTCAGAGTCACCGCCCCTAACATCTCTTACTGGTCAGAGTCACCGCCCCTAACATATTTTACTGGTTAGAGTCACCGCCCCTAACATCTCTTACTGGTCAGAGTCACCACACCTAACATCTCTTACTGGTCAGAGTCACCGCCCCTAACATCTCCTACAGGTCAGAGTCACCGCCCCTAACATCTCTTACTGGTCAGAGTCACCGCCCCTAACATCTCTTACTGGTCAGAGTCACCGCCCCTAACATCTCTTACTGGTCAGAGTCACCTCCCCTAACATCTCTTACTGGTCAGAGTCACCGCCCCTAACATCTCTTACTGGTCAGAGTCACCTCCCCTAACATCTCTTACTGGTCAGAGTCACCTCCCCTAACATCTCCAACAGGTCAGAGTCACCGCCCCTAACATCTCTTACAGGTCAGAGTCACCGCCCCTAACATCTCTTACAGGTCAGTCACCGCCCCTAACATCTCCTACAGGTCAGAGTCACCGCCCCTAACATCTCCTACAGGTCAGAGTCACCGCCCCTAACATCTCCTACAGGTCAGAGTCACCGCTCCTAACATCTCCTACAGGTCAGAGTCTCCGCCCCTAACATCTCCTACAGGTCAGAGTCACCGCCCCTAACATATCTTAAATGTCAGAGTCACCGCCCCTAACATCTCCTACAGGTCAGATTCACCGCCCCTAACATCTCTTACAGGTCAGAGTCACCGCCCCTAACATCTCCTACAGGTCAGAGTCACCGCCCCTAACATCTCCTACAGGTTATATTCACCGCCCCTAACATCTCCTACAGGTCAGAGTCAACCTCCCTAACATTTCCGACAGGTCAGAGTCACCGCCCCTAACATCTCCTACAGGTCAGATTCACCGCCCCTAACATCTCTTACTGGTCAGAGTCACCGCCCTAACATATTTTACTGGTTAGAGTCACCGCCCCTAACATCTCTTACTGGTCAGAGTCACCGCCCCTAACATCTCCTACAGGTCAGAGTCACCGCCCCTAACATCTCTTACTGGTTAGAGTCACAGCCCCTAACATCTCTTACTGGTCAGAGTCACCACACCTAACATCTCCAACAGGTCAGAGTCACCGCCCCTAACATCTCTTACTGGTCAGAGTCACCGCCCCCAACATCTTTTACTGGTCAGAGTCACCGCCCCTATCATATTTTACTGGTCAGAGTTGCCTCCCCTAACATCTCTTACTGGTCAGAGTCACCTCCCCTAACATCTCTTACTGGTCAGAGTCACCTCCCCTAACATCTCTTACTGGTCAGAGTCACCGCCCCTAACATCTCTTACTGGTCAGAGTCACCTCCCCTAACATCTCTTACTGGTCAGAGTCACCTCCCCTAACATCTCCAACAGGTCAGAGTCACCGCCCCTAACATCTCTTACAGGTCAGAGTCACCGCCCCTAACCATCTCCTACAGGTCAGAGTCTCCACCCCTAACATCTCCTACAGGTCAGAGTCACCGCCCCTAACATATCTTACATGTCAGAGTCACCGCCCCTAACATCTCCTACAGGTCAGATTCACCGCCCCTAACATCTCTTACAGGTCAGAGTCACCGCCCCTAACATCTCCTACAGGTCAGAGTCACCACCCCTAACATCTCCTACAGGTTATATTCACCGCCCCTAACATCTCCTACAGGTCAGAGTCAACCTCCCTAACATTTCCGACAGGTCAGAGTCACCGCCCCTAACATCTCTTACAGGTCAGAGTCACCACCCCTAACATCTCTTACTGGTCAGAGTCACCGCCCCTAACATATTTTACTGGTTAGAGTCACCGCCCATAACATCTCTTACTGGTCAGAGTCACCTCCCCTAACATCTCTTACTGGTCAGAGTCACCGCCCCTAACATCTCTTACTGGTCAGAGTCACCGCCCCTAACATCTCTTACTGGTCAGAGTCACCGCCCCTGACATCTCCAACAGGTCAGAGTCACCGCCCCTAACATCTCTTACTGGTCAGAGTCACCACCCCTAACATCTTTTACTGGTCAGAGTCACCGCCCCTATCATCTTTTACTGGTCAGAGTCGCCTCCCTAACATCTCTTACTGGTCAGAGTCACCTCCCCTAACATCTCTTACTGGTCAGAGTCACCGCCCCTAACATCCCTTACTGGTCAGAGTCACCGCCCCTAACATCTCCTACAGGTCAGAGTCACCGCCCCTAACATCTCTTACTGGTCAGAGTCACCACCCCCAACATCTTTACTGGTCAGAGTCACCGCCCCTAACATCTTTACTGGTCAGAGTCGCCTCCCCTAACATCTCTTACTGGTCAGAGTCACCACCCCTAACATCTCCTACAGGTCAGAGTCACCGCCCTAACATCTCTTACAGGTCAGAGTCACCGCCCCTAACATCTCCTACAGGTCAGAGTCACTGCCCCTAACATCTCTTACAGGTCAGAGTCACCGCCCCTAACATCTCTTACAGGTCAGTCACCGCCCCTAACATCTCTTACAGGTCAGAGTCACCGCCCCTAACATCTCTTACAGGTCAGAGTCACCGCCCCTAACATCTCCTACAGGTCAGAGTCACCGCTCCTAACATCTCCTACAGGTCAGAGTCTCCGCCCCTAACATCTCCTACAGGTCAGAGTCACCGCCCCTAACATCTCCTACAGGTCAGATTCACCGCCCCTAACATCTCTTACAGGTCAGAGTCACCGCCCCTAACATCTCCTACAGGTCAGAGTCACCACCACTAACATCTCCTACAGGTTATATTCACCGCCCCTAACATCTCCTACAGGTCAGAGTCAACCTCCCTAACATTTCCGACAGGTCAGAGTCACCGCCCCTAACATCTCTTACAGGTCAGAGTCACCGCCCCTAACATCTCTTACTGGTCAGAGTCACCGCCCCTAACATATTTTACTGGTTAGAGTCACCGCCCCTAACATCTCTTACTGGTCAGAGTCACCACACCTAACATCTCTTACTGGTCAGAGTCACCGCCCCTAACATCTCCTACAGGTCAGAGTCACCGCCCCTAACATCTCTTACTGGTTAGTCACAGCCCCTAACATCTCTTACTGGTCAGAGTCACCGCCCCTAACATCTCTTACTGGTCAGAGTCACCGCCCCTAACATCTCTTACTGGTCAGAGTCACCGCCCCTAACATCCCTTACTGGTCAGAGTCACCACCCCTAACATCTCCAACAGGTCAGAGTCACCGCCCCTAACATCTCTTACTGGTCAGAGTCACCGCCCCCAACATCTCTTACTGGTCAGAGTCACCGCCCCTATCATATTTTACTGGTCAGAGTCACCTCCCCTAACATCTCTTACTGTTCAGAGTCACCGCCCCTAACATCTCCAACAGGTCAGAGTCACCACCCCTAACATCTCCTACAGGTCAGAGTCAACCTCCCTAACATCTCTTACAGGTCAGAGTCACCGCCCCTAACATCTCTTACAGGTCAGAGTCACCGCCCCTAACATCTCTTACAGGTCAGAGTCACCGCCCCTAACATCTCTTACTGGTCAGAGTCACTGCCCCCAACATCTCTTACTGGTCAGAGCCACCGCCCCTAACATCTCCTACAGGTCAGAGCCAACCCCAGAGGGGAGAGGAGAAAGGTGGACTGGACTGTCATGTTTTTTTTTGAGTAACACTAACGTGGACTCAAACTATCTTTACATTACAGTCATAGAATACAAGAGAGCAGAAACAGATCTGAGACTAGCAAATATCTTTACAGATCTGAGACTAGTCTAGCAAATAACTTCAGTATAGCCTGTATTATGTAGCCCTGATTTTTAGGTCTCTGGGTTCTTTATAAACAGCATCCGGCTGCTGATCATTGTGTCTCTCGTCTCTGTCAGACAGTGTCCGGCTGAAGAGCTGCCCTTCGCAGCTCAGTGGACCTGGCGACGGCCATGACTGCCTGACCGGCCGCAGTTCCTCCATGGAAGCCCATAGGATCCTGCATCCTAAAGGCCGTCTCTATCCGCTCAACTGTACCATGGACATGGATATCCATTATGGCGACTGCTACCACACACTCAACAGTCCTCAGGGAGGTCTGGACAACTCTAGAGAATTCAATAAAAGTATATTATCCATAAACAGTGGAAATGTACCATTCTAAACACTGTAGAAAACAAAACGCAATGCACATTTTTGATAGATTGACAATGTACATACTCTCAATGCATACAGTAGATTTGTTGTGTGTTTTTTCAACAGCATTTGTCTTTTTTATCTCATCAGTTTTATGCTGCCCTCCTGCCCTATCGTAACCTCTGCCTGGGCCCCAACTCTTGTGGCTCTCTACAAACAGTCCTACAACTCCATCCCCTACACAGAGAAAGAGTGGTGAGGCCTGAGTACCATTGCATCCACTGTTATATCTGCCATTGTTGCTACTGTATTCCCATGTACAATAATTGTTGAATTGATTCACAATTCAATGCTAGCCTCGATTTCCAGGGTTCCTCAGGTAGCCGAGTGATTAACAACAATTGGAAGGATTGCATTGCGAGACTAACTCATTGCTCATTTTGTGTTGAACAGTTGTGTCTAGGCAGGAGTGTGTTTGGATGAACAGCCAGGTCTCATAGACTAGACATAACATAGTAAGCCTACCCTTCCCCTAACCCTAACCCTAACCCTTTCAGCTAACCCTAACCCTAGCCTAGCTAACGTTAGCCAGCTAGCTAATGTTAGCAACTTAGCAGCCTAGCTAGAATTCGTAACATATCATACATTTTGCAAATTTGTAACTATTGTACGGTTTGTAAATTCACAACATATAATAAGAAGTGTAATTTGTAACATATCATACGAAATGGGTGATTGACATCCACAAATTAATACATACCATATGAAACGGAACATATCTTACTAAATGGAGCTTCCCCAGATGTACGTACAGAATCATATGAAATGTAAAGGCATCATTTAACTTTACATCTAACATCTCTCTCTGTCCTCTCCAGACTGTTGGCTGTGATGGAGCTGACCTCGCCAGAGACTGAGGTTGTGGTCGGAGTCAGGTATTTCTACCTGCTAGCCTGCAAGCCAGAGGACTAGCTACAGATGACTGAGACTATGATGTTTCCCCTATGGAAACTTCAATATTTAGTTAGTGATGAACAATTAAGGAAGTTGTTAATGCTGTTGTCACGTCCTGACCATAAGAGAGCTGTTTATTCTCTATGTTGGTTGGGGAGTGACAGTGACTACGGTGGGTTATCTAGGTGATTAATGATTTATGTTGGCCTGGTATGGTTCCCAATCAGAGGCAGCTGTTTATTGTTGTCTCTGATTGGGGATCATATTTAGGCAGCCATTTTTCCCATTGTGCTTTGTGGGATCTTGACTATGTATAGTTCCCTGTGAGCACTATTGTAGCGGCACGGTTTGTTCGTTTATTGGTTTGCTGTTCACATAGCAATAAAGATGTGGAGCCCAGATCACGCTGCGCTTTGGTCCAGTTATTATGACGATCTTGACAACTGTGTACATTTATATTACTAAAGCATGCCAATGAGTGGTATGTTATCTAATATAGTTTGTCATTCTGGCTCTAGTTTTACGTACTTCACAAGCAGACAAACACAGCCCATGATATGAGATGTGTGTGTGTGTGTGTGTGTGTGTGTGTGTGTGTGTGTGTGGATAGCATAGGATCCCTCAGAGGAGTGATCTCGAGAGACTAAATGACCCAGTTTGTTACTGAGACAGGAGGACATTGATTCCTTACATTGGGACTCAAAGCAGAGGGAATAGTATATACAGGGAAAAATACCTAGCATAGCACTTTCAGTCTCTAGAGGTTTTGCTTCATGGATACAAGTTTGTTTAGATTACTTTCCAGCATGGTTTCTCATTTTGTGTGTGTGTAAGCCTGCATGTGTGTATCTGTGTGTGTGGTAAGATGTAGAGAGAGTGGATGTCACAGGAGCTTGTCCTAACTGTATGGGCATAGCAGGGGACATCTGTAAAACAATCACAGAAGAAACAGTAAATAACATTGCCTTAGGAAAATATGCCTCTCCATACCCCTTGAGTCCATCACAATGTTTGGTAAAATATAGCCAACCAGAACATTCAATAGAAAGTGGGTTCCACTCCTGGAACAAAATAAGCAGCTTGCTGTGCCAGATTTCCACCCCCACAAATCATGGAAAGTGTGTGTGTCTGTGCGTGTGTGTATTTGTGTGTGATATAGGGCAGGGAACAGCGGGTTGTTTCGCATCCATACTTTCTCTGAATAAGGGGCCCAAACTGGGGCAAAAGAGGGATGTACTCATATCCCTCAGTCCCACATCACTTCTGGAGCCACTGTCACACCAGGTGATCAGAGTGAGTCCAGACCAGGACCAGACCACAGGAGTAAAGAATGTATAGATACACCCTCAGTTCTGGGATATTTATTACGTTCTGCATTAGCATCGAACAGCCCCCGTGATATGCAGCTGTTCAGGGAGGTTAGAAACCATTATACACAGGCAGTTAGAAAAGCCAAGGCTAGCTTTTTCAAGCAGAAATATGCTTCCTGCAACACTAACTCAAAAAGTTCTGGGACACTGTAAAGTCCATGGAGAATAAGAACACCTCCTCCCAGCTGCCCACTGCACTGAAGATAGGAAACACTGTCACCACTGATAAATCCACCATAATTGAGAATTTCAATAAGCATTTTTCTACGGCTTGCCATGCTTTCCACCTGGCTACTCCTACCCCGGTCAACAGCACTGCACCCCCCACAGCAACTCGCCCAAGCCTTCCCCATTTCTCCTCCCAAATCCAGTCAGCTGATGTTCTGAAAGAGCTGCAAAATCTGGACCCCTACAAATCAGCCGGGCTAGACAATCTGGACCATTTCTTTCTAAAATGATCTGCCGAAATTGTTGCCACCCCTATTACTTGCCTGTTCAACCTCTCTTTCGTGTCGTCTGAGATTCCCAAAGATTGGAAAGCAGCTGCAGTCACCCCCCTCTTCAAAGGGGGGGACACTCTTGACCCAAACTGCTACAGACCTATATCTATCCTACCCTGCCTTTCTAAGGTCTTCGAAAGCCAAGTCAACAAACAGATTACCGACCATTTTGAATCTCACCATACCTTCTCTGATATGCAATCTGGTTTCAGAGCTGGTCATGGGTGCACCTCAGCCTCGCTCAAGGTCCTAAGCGATATCTTAACCGCCATCGATAAGAAACATTACTGTGCAGCCGTATTCATTGATCTGGCCAAGGCTTTCGACTCTGTCAATCACCACATCCTCATCGGCAGACTCGACAGCCTTGGTTTCTCAAATGATTGCCTCGCCTGGTTCACCAACTACTTCTCTGATAGAGTTCAGTGTGTCAAATCGGAGGGTCTGCTGTCCGGACCTCTGGCAGTCTCTATGGGGGTGCCACAGGGTTCAATTCTTGGACCGACTCTCTTCTCTGTATACATCAATGATGTTGCTCATGCTGCTGGTGAGTCTCTGATCCACCTCTACGCAGACGACACCATTCTGTATACTTCTGGCCCTTCTTTGGACACTGTGTTAACAACCCTCCAGGCAAGCTTCAATGCCATACAACTCTCCTTCCGTGGCCTCCAATTGCTCTTAAATACAAGTAAAACTAAATGCATGCTCTTCAACCGATCGCTGCCTGCACCTGCACCGCCTGTCCAACATCACTACTCTGGACGGCTCTGACTTAGAATACGTGGACAACTACAAATACCTATGTGTCTGGTTAGACTGTAAACTCTCCTTCCAGACCCACATCAAACATCTCCAATCTCCAATAAATCTAGAATTGGCTTCCTATTTCGCAACAAAGCATCATTCACTCATGCTACCAAACATACCCTTGTAAAACTGACCATCCTACCAATCCTCGACTTTGGCGATGTCATTTACAAAATAGCCTCCAATACCCTACTCAACAAATTGGATGCAGTCTATCACAGTGCAATCCGTTGTCACCAAAGCCCCATATACTACCCACCATTGCGACCTGTACGCTCTCGTTGGCTGGCCCTCGCTTCATACTCGTCGCCAAACCCACTGGCTCTATGTCATCTACAAGACCCTGCTAGGTAAAGTCCCCCCTTATCTCAGCTCGCTGGTCACCATACCATCTCCCACCTGTAGCACACGCTCCAGCAGGTATATCTCTCTAGTCACCCCCAAAACCAATTCTTTCTTTGGCCGCCTCTCCTTCCAGTTCTCTGCTGCCAATGACTGGAACGAACTACGAAAATCTCTGAATTTGGAAACACTTATCTCCCTCACTAGCTTTAAGCACCAACTGTCAGAGCAGCTCACAGATTACTGCACCTGTACATAGCCCACCTATAATTTAGCACCAAACAACTACCTCTTTCCCTACTGGTCTTATTTTATTTATTTTGCTCCTTTGCACCCCATTACTTTTATTTCTACTTTGCACATTCTTCCACTGCAAATCTACCATTCCAGTGTTTTACTTGCTATATTGTATTTACTTTGCCACCATGGCCTTTTTTTGCCTTTACCTCCCTTATCTCACCTCATTTGCTCACATCGTATAGAGACTTGTTTATACTGTATTATTGACTGTATGTTTGTTTTACTCCATGTGTAACTCTGAGTCGTTGTATATGTCGAACTGCTTTGCTTTATCTTGGCCAGGTCGCAATTGTGAATGAGAACTTGTTCTCAACTTGCCTACCTGGTTAAATAAAGGTTAAATAAAAACAATTAAAAAAAATTGTCATTGGGGCCTCAGTCTACAGAATAATGCTGACTTATAAGAACAAAAAAATAATACATCTGACCCCTAGCCTGCTCTGTGGCTGTATATCGTGGAAGGGGATGGCCATTAATCAGACACTGACTTGTCGTGTTGTTTGAGAGAGAGAGCAGACCCTCATTGCACCAAGATGTATTTGCTTTGTGAGAGGGCCAATTGGCTAGTAGCTCTATCATGGAACTGATGATGACATAGAGGGGAAAGCATTGACATCTCATTCAATGTTGGTGAAAATATGACGCATTTAAGAAAATAGATTGAAATGCATTCTTATGTGTTGTTCACAGTAGCAGATTTCAACAAACAAAAAAGTATGAGTTCCTCACTTCAGCAATGACTGAAATGCCTGAATACTGCTGAAAACCCCATAGATGCTTAAATGTTCATATGCCCCAGATATGGAAAAATAGGGATTTTAGTGATAAGAAGTAATAAGTTATTTCAGATACTGCCCCGAGGCCCTTCTTATCATTATTCCCAAAACGAATACTAAGAAAGGGTGGGTAGCCGAAGACCATTGTGTCATTGTTAGAATGAGCAGTTCAGGATTGAGGGATTCTCTGCTGCAGATGCACTATGATATGAAATACAAAGAGGAACTGGCTGGCCAGCCTCCTGATAACATCTTTACAATTATAACAGCACTTCTCTCCAACATCTTCATCTGATTCCAACAAGTGGCAAAAACAACATAGAAAAGCAGTGCTGGCTCGCAGAACTTTTTATTTGAGGTTTGTTTGGATCGTGGATTGCTCATATTCTCTCATGCTCATAATTTCGGAGTTTTTATTTAGCTCTGCTGCCTGTAACATTGGGTAAAACCGAAAAGTTATGACTTGGCACTAACAGACAGTGAAGCACCATTCATGAGACACCAAATGCTGGCCTTGACAGTCAGAGCAAGAGGGCACTGTTGCTTGGGAATCAGAAGGCTAATTGGTACAGAAACCCAAACACTGCAAGTCTTGTGTCAGTGTGTGTGAATATAGTAGGCTTATGAGGCATTGTGAGGATTGGGTCATTTCTAGTGTGTAGAAGTTAGCTGAGGCTGTAAGCTTTTGTGAATGGGTGAGGAGAAACACGTTTTATTTCTAATAACAAAAAGTATAATGTTGTCTCTTTGGTTTGGCTTTTGATTTAGTCTAATAGGAACTTTTACATGGTATGTAACTAGAAACCATCATTTCCAAAACAGTTCTTAGGGCGATTTCACGTAACTGAACATAATAATGTGTTACTTATTTTGACCAACTGTGTTGCCTATTTTCTTTGCTTTGTCTAGCAGAAGTAATGTTTTCATGTGATATTTGGCCGGACAACAGTAACAAACGGAACAATCCCTCACCTCCTTTAACGACACTGGCAGTAGACTTGTTACAGCTGGCTTTACAAGTGGGATGCACTGTTGAGCGCTACATCCCAAGGGGTTTATGATTGTACGGAGATTGTGACAGCTGGTTAAATGGCACATTTTGACAAGGCAAGTACAAGATGTATGTCAGAAGAAGTGCAGTATTATCATAAGGAGAATTATACTTGGAATAAAGAGGAGGAATGGAGGCAAGAGTGGCAGAGGAGGTCTAAGAGAGAGAGGGAGGGTGAAGTATCGAAGGTGGTAGGTGTGAGGTTCTCAGAGCCTGAGGCTTGCACTGAGGATCAGGATAAAGATGAGTCTGTGACAGTAGGTGAAGTTGTGGAAAAGTGTACCCTTGCCTTTTGGCTGATCCATGCATGGTTTCAGGGTGGGTGAAAACAGAGTTGGGTGCTGTGGAATCAGTGAAGGTAACCAGAAGCGGTCTTGTGATAGTTGTTTGTGTTTCTGCTGGTCAGAGGGAGCAGGCGCTCCGTGTTAAACAAATGGGGGCAAGAGATGTGAATTGTTTTGCTCTCAAGAAAAGGGTGCCATTGAAAGGCGTGATTACTGGGTAGAAGTAAATGTGAAAGCTGACCAACTGAAGGGGAAGATTCCCGGTGTTTGTGATGTTTGTCGTTTGGTGCAACGCAGAAAGGGTGGCATGCGTGGAGAAACAGAATAGTCATTGTCTATTCTTTTGAGTTTTAATGTTGAGTCTTTGCCCAACAAAGTGATATTGGGATATATCAATTATCCTGTACAAGCTTTTGTGCTGAATACATTACGTTGTTACAGGTGTCAAGCTTATGGGCATGTGGCAGCAGTGTAGGAGGGAGGGTCCAAGGTGTGAGAAGAGTGCAGAAGGGCATGAGACAAACGAATATGTAGCATTGGGAAAAGTAGTGGTATTTGTTAATTGTAGGGGTGCCCATGGCGCTGGGTATCAGAAATGTCCTGTGCGAGAGAGGCAGGTTGAGGTTTCCAGGGTTAGAGTAGTGCAGAAGTTGTCATATGCTGAGGCAGTGAAGAAAGTAGAGGAAGATGGTCAAGGGATCCTGAGAAGAATGGTGTGAGTAGGGAAAGGGGGATACCTAGTCAGTTGTTCAACTGAATGCCTTCAAATGAAATGTGTCTTCCGCATTTAACCCAACCCCTCTGAATCAGAAAGGTGTGAGGCGCTGCCTTAATTGACATCCACGTCTTCGGCGCCCGGGGAACAGTGGGTTAACTGCCTTGCTCAGGGGCAGAAAGACAGATTGAGTGTAGTGTTAGATTGTAGGGTGTATGTTGTATTTTTTTTAAAGAAACGTATGAGCGTTATACTCCAGTCTAGTAGATGGCGGTAATGCAACATTTGTTGGATGCCAATCGCCGTTAAACCTCATCGAATAAGAAGCTTTTACAGCTGTTTGGCAGCTTTTTTACGTTTCAACATTAACATTTGCCTTTATATTCGTGAGGTTGTTTGGCGACTGAAGTTTACTTCCAGAGTCTTGCTTCCGAGTGTCGTTGATTAGGGTGTGGACGGAGCGCTTTCTGTGAGACAGCAGGTAAACAACCGTGCAGACATTAACTAGCTTATGTGGTTTTTATGTCGCATAACTAACCGCATCAACGTGAAGTATTTTCTAGCTATGTAACTAGCAATTGTTTTCGCTATCTGTTGCAAGTCTCCCTATCCTTGCCACGCTCTACTGTAACTACGTCCACATAACTGAGGGTGTATTCGTAAATTCAATCTGGAGTGCCAAAGTGCGCTCTTGACGTTCTAATTTTCAGAATGTTATCAGATTGTCGGTTCGTAAATTCAGAGCATTTCGCTCTCTGTGTTCAGAGCGCACACTGGACGCTCTGGCGGAGGAGTAGTGTTGATCTGAGCGTTCTGCCCAAACAACGCAGTCAAGTACCCAAGCCAACTGGCTAGCTTTCTAGCAAACGTTAGACACATGAGAGAACACCTCTGACCATTTTACTTGCCCTAACAGAGCTGGTTAGGCTGTTTTCATGTTATCCAGAGCATTGGTTATTGTGCTGCTGGCAACAATTTAATTACGCCTTTTCAACCAGGTTTACTGACACCGGCCATATTCAAGGGGTGTTGAGCTTTCCTAAATATGTGTCAGTTATGTAAATGTGAGACAATATATCCGCAGGAAAGTATAATGAAATCAACTTTTCAATGTGATGGTAGTGTATTCAGATTTGTCATCTGAAGAATATGCAGAACCATGTAAACACGTGCACCATCTCGGCAAATGTCCATGCATGACTTACATGTATTTTCATTCTGTTTGCATTTTTCAGGCACTACCAGGGGTTTGAAAATGATTTAATTATACTTTTGTGTGGATATATTGTCTCGCATTCCTACCTGCAAAAAGACCAACCAGTCCTGGCAATGTTTGTGGTGAAATTTTCAGATGGCAGAAACAGTTTTACAAGCTGCATTAAAATTGTGTAAGGTGATTTTGTTATTTGACATTACAGTTGCGTATAACTTCATTGCAGACTTTCAGGAGACTAATTAAATGTCTGCACTTGTTCTTCTGTTTTGCTGTGGTTTAGAAAATGTTCTGTTCATTAACCTAATCGCTGCATCATAGGACCCAGTCTAGTTTCACAATTTTGGTCTTAATGCAATCTACACTGAACAAAAATGTAAAACACATGTAAAGTGTTGGTTTAATGCGTTGAAATAAAAGATCCCAGACATTTTCCGAATGCACGAACTTGAGTGCATCCTTGTTGGTGAGCATGTCTCCTTTGCCAAGATTATCCATCCACTTGCCAGGTGTGACATATCAAGTAGCTGAATAAATAGCATGATCATTACACAGGTGCACCTTGTGCTGGTGACAAAATGTGCAGCTTTGTCACAACACAATGCAATTGACATGCTGACTACAGGAATTTCTACCAGGGCTGTTGCCAGATACTTTCATGTTTCATGTTTATCTTCCATAATCCTCCAACGTTGTTTTAGAGAATTTGGCTGTACAACCGCAGACCACGTGTGTGTGGCGAGTGGTTTACTGCTGTCAACCTTGTGAACAGAGTTCCGCACGGTGGCGGTGAGGTTATGGTATGGGCAGGCATAAGCTACGGACAACGAACACATTTGCATTTTATCAATGAGAAATTGAATGCACAGAGATACCATGATGAGATCCAGAGGCCCATTGTCGTACCATTCAGCCACCACCATCACCCATGTTTCAGCATTATAATGTACGGCCCCATGTTGCAAGGATCTGTAGACAATTCCTAGAAGCTGAAAATGTCCCAATTCTTCCATTGCCTGCATACTCACCAGACATGTCCCCCATTGAGCATGTTTGGGATGCTCTGAATTGATGTGTACGACAGCGTGTTCCAGTTCCCACCAATATCCAGCAATTTCGCATAGCCATTAGCGTGAGACAGCATCCCACGATCAACAGCCTGATCAACTCTATGCGAAGATGTCACCCTGCATGAGACATGGTCGTCACACCAGATACTGACTGGATTTCTGATCCACACCCATACCTTTTGTAAGATACCTGTGACCAACGGATCCATATCTGTATTCCCAATCATGTGAAATCCATATATTAGGGTGTAATAAATGTATTTCAATTGACTGATTTCTTTATGAACTGTAACTCAGTAAAATCTTTGCAATTGTTGCACACATCACACACAAATCAGTGTTTTGCAATTTGTCAAGAGGTGACAAGTTATTTGATCTTAGCAGCCCAGGTGTCTCTTTAAACTCTCTATGTGACTGAGTGACTACTACCAGTAGCCTCCTCTGTCCTACTCCTTATGTGTATCCTCTTTTCATGTAATGATTAAAAGGTCCTAAGTGAAGGAGCAGGTCTGTCTGCTGAGTCACTGCAAGCAGGAAAGGGCACTAGGCTAGTGGAGCAGCTTACCGCAGAGCACCATGACCTACCGGCTGTTTGAGGAGAAACACCATGCCTCCATCTACCAGAGGTACCGCTTTGTACCCCCAGAGGAGATCAGAGACATCATCCTGCATTACCTGGAAAGGAAGGTGAGACAAGCAAAGATAATATTACTGTTATAGACTTTGTCTTTTACATGACGTTAGACTTGTACAGTTGACATCTTAGGTTGTCTAAGATAAGTCTTTGGTGTACTGCTTCCACACAGTGTCTGAGAAGGGCATTTTTTAAACTTTCATTTCTATTGCATAATATTTCAGGAATATGACATTTTAAATCAGATATAAACATTATCTCAACCGTTTCCTGTTTCTAAATGCTTTTGAGTATTGCGACAATAGGTCACTAAACACTGTCATCCATTATCCTACGTTATTACCATAAGCTTGAAATACCTATTTAGCAAAGACCAGAGTGTTATATAATAACACACACACTACCGTTCACAAGTTTGGGGTCACTTAGAAGTTTCCTTGTTTTAGAAAGCAAAGCAATTTATTGGTCCATTTTAAAATAACTTCAAATTTATCAGAAATACAGTGTAGACATAGTTAATGTTGTAAATGACTAATGTAGCTGGAAATGGCAGAATTTAAGGAAATATCTAAAAAAAACCTTTAGCTGTGCTAACATAATTGCAAAAGGTTTTCTAATGATCAATTAGCCTTTTTAAAATTATAAACTCGGATTAGCTAACTCAATGTGCCATTGGAACACAGGAGTGATGGTTGATGATAATGGGCCTCTGTACACCTATGCAGATATTCCATTAAAAATCAGCTGTTTCCAGCTACAATAGTCATTTACAACATTAACAATGTCTACTCTGTATTTCTGATCAATGTTGATGTTATTTTAATGGACAAAAAAGTGTTTCTTTCAAAAACAAGGACATTAATAAGTGACTCAACTTTTAACTGGTACTGTATATTATCTGTAGTGAACATCACATTTCAATATCACTAGCTATCGCTCTCCTTTAGTGAAGGCTAGATATATAGTGTCTCACTGGTCCCCTCTCTTCAGAAAGTCCAGCCTCATGCCCTAGCTGTGGACCTGGGCTGTGGGACGGGGCAGAACTCACGCCTGCTGGCCCCACATTTCCAGGAGGTGGTGGGCATTGACATCAGCGAATGCCAACTGGAGGAGGCCAGGGCAGTGGCAGGGTTCAACAACATCACCTACAGGTGTTTGAATGTGTCTGTGTGTTTAACCTTGCTATCCTTTTGAGGTCCAAAAGTCCTCACAAGGATAGTAAAACAAGGAAAATGTGAAGTGGGGACATTGTGCCGTTCCCCATACATTAAGAAAAACTGCTATTTTAGAGTTTGGTTAGGGTTATTTAGGGATAATATGATTTTGAATGGGAATAAATGTTTTGGTCCACACTTGGCTCGCAAAACCAACGTGTATGTTGTTTAAAAAGAAACCGTGATGACAATCTGCAGAGACTGTCAATTACACTCAGCACAAAGGTCAGCGGTAGCTTCCCACTTTCAATAGGTCCCTAGTTAATATGTTAGTTTATCTAGAAATCCTCAATGTTTGGTGCTGTGTCTTAATACTTACTATACAGGAAAGGGACAGCTGAGGAGCTGCCGTTTCCGGATGCTTCTGTGGACCTACTGACTGCAGCCTCAGCAGCCCATTGGTTTGACCAGCAGCGGTTCCTCTTGGAGGCAGGCCGGGTCCTGAAGCCTTGCGGCTGCATGGCTCTGCTTGGCTTTGCTGATAACTTCAGACTCCATTACGGCACATGTGGGGACAGACTCACTGACATCTGTGATGAGGTGAAAAACACAGAACTAGAATGACATTCTATTTTTATGGTGACAAATCAATGCCACTTAATCTGTTTAGTGTGTCATGTTTATTATCATTGGGTACTAAGTACAATAGTTGTTTTCATCTACAGTATGCTTGCAAAATGTTTGTTAGTTTCCTGACTGAGATTTGACTTTGCCATCCCCAGTTCAAGAAGGTGCTGTTGCCATACACCAGCACACAGGTAGCCGTGTCCAACACCAAACTAAAGGAGCTTTATACTGCTATCCCCTTCCCTGACAAAGAGAGGTAACTCATACAGCCTCTGTGAGAACCCAGTAGAACAGCCTGTTATATATATGTGTATATATACAGTGCCTTGCGAAAGTATTCGGGCCCCCTTGAACTTTGCGACCTTTTGCCACATTTCAGGCTTCAAACATAAAGATATAAAACTGTATTTTTTGTGAAGAATCAACAACAAGTGGGACACAATCATGAAGTGGAACGACATTTATTGGATATTTCAAACTTTTTTAACAAATCAAAAACTGAAAAATTGGGCGTGCAAAATTATCCAGCCCCCTTAAGTTAATACTTTGTAGCGCCACCTTTTGCTGCGATTACAGCTGTAAGTCGCTTGGGGTATGTCTCTATCAGTTTTGCACATCGAGAGACTGACATTTTTTCCCATTCCTCCTTGCAAAACAGCTCGAGCTCAGTGAGGTTGGATGGAGAGCATTTGAACAGCAGTTTTCCGTTCTTTCCACAGATTCTCGATTGGATTCAGGTCTGGACTTTGACTTGGCCATTCTAACACCTGGATATGTTTATTTTTGAACCATTCCATTGTAGATTTTGCTTTATGTTTTGGATCATTGTCTTGTTGGAAGACAGTCTCAGGTCATTTGCAGACTCCATCAGGTTTTCTTCCAGAATGGTCCTGTATTTGGCTCCATCCATCTTCCCATCAATTTTAACCATCTTCCCTGTCCCTGCTGAAGAAAAGCAGGCCCAAACCATGATGCTGCCACCACCATGTTTGACAGTGGGTATGGTGTGTTCAGGGTGATGAGCTGTGTTGCTTTTACGCCAAACATAACGTTTTGCATTGTTGCCAAAAAGTTCAATTTTGGTTTCATCTGACCAGAGCACCTTCTTCCACATGTTTGGTGTGTCTCCCAGGTGGCTTGTGGCAAACTTTAAATGACACTTTTTATGGATATCTTTAAGAAATGGCTTTCTTCTTGCCACTCTTCCATAAAGGCCAGATTTGTGCAATATACGACTGATTGTTGTCCTATGGACAGAGTCTCCCACCTCAGCTGTAGATCTCTGCAGTTCATCCAGAGTGATCATGGGCCTCTTGGCTGCATCTCTGATCAGTCTTCTCCTCGTATGAGCTGAAAGTTTAGAGGGACGGCCAGGTCTTGGTAGATTTGCAGTGGTCTGATACTCCTTCCATTTCAATATTATCACTTGCACAGTGCTCCTTGGGATGTTTAAAGCTTGGGAAATCTTTTTGTATCCAAATCCGGCTTTAAACTTCTTCACAACAGTATCTCGGACCTGCCTGGTGTGTTCCTTGTTCTTCATGATGCTCTCTGCGCTTTTAACGGACCTCTGAGACTATCACAGTGCAGGTGCATTTATACGTAGACTTGATTACACACAGGTGGATTGTATTTATCATCATTAGTCATTTAGGTCAACATTGGATCATTCAGAGATCCTCACTGAACTTCTGGAGAGAGTTTGCTGCACTGAAAGTAAAGGGGCTGAATAATATTGCACGCCCAATTTTTCAGTTTTTGATTTGTTAAAAAAGTTTGAAATATCCAATAAATGTCGTTCCACTTCATGATTGTGTCCCACTTGTTGTTGATTCTTCACAAAAAAATAGTTTTATATCTTTGTTTGAAGCCTGAAATGTGGCAAAAGGTCGCAAAGTTCAAGGGGGCCGAATACTTTCGCAAGGCGCTGTATACATACATACATACATACACAGAAGTAATGTACTCACATCTAATGACTCTCAGGTGGTCAAAATCAAATGTTGTACTCAATAAACTGCAGGAGTATTCAATATTATGACTTACTTGACTTAAACCTCTAGGCCCCCCTGGGTAAATAGGGCATCCACAATGACTCCTCTCAATTCAACAGTGTATCTGTTCTTCTTTCAGGATTGAGTGTATCCCACTGAAGCAGCAGATCTCAGTGAGGAACATAGTGGGCTTCATGGAGTCCTTCTCCACGTACCAGGCCTTCCAGAGGGCCGAGCCTGATGCTGCCACCACACTGCTGCAGAGAACACTCAACAGGTAACAACCCTGATCAATCAACGGATGAATGAATGACTGATTGGATGAATGAACCAATGACTGATTGGATGAATTAATTAACTAATTAGCTAATTAACAAATTAACCCGGTAGAGTCGATTGATAAACCGGTGTGTCGGTGTAAGTTGCATAACAAAACAAATCCCCATCAAAATCCGTCAGTTTACGCTAGAGATTCGCATCCGCAAGTGTCACGCATCTGCAGTGAAAGGTGACACAGCTAAAGCCGTGTTTGTCATACCATGAGACATCCCGAAAATCATCTGTAGCGTCCGAACAGTTTGACCTACAAACTATTGACCATTGTATGGATAGACTCTCACCAACACGATGGTGTTCTCTTCTTTGCTCTACGACCCCCACAAGTGCCAGGAGTCTCGTCTGAAGTCAGTACCGTCAATGTGCTAAATTCTGTTTAGTAACGTCCGCACCGTTTGGGCTACATAATAATGGACGCCCACAAGTGTCACGGGACTGGTCTGAAGGTAACCAGTACCGGTTTAAAAAAACGGATGGAAGTGTGCAGAGTTTTGTGCCTACCCCAAAAAAGGGGTTAAATATGTGTAAAATATATATATTTATTTCCAGAGTTTTTTTTTTTTTTTACATTTATTGTATTATTATTCTGTTTTTTGTATTTTACACACTTTTCCCCGTCTCATCGCTGCAACTCCCCACTGTTCAACTGACGACCGAGATCCGGGAGTCCACCTCCAGCCTTAGACTGCTGTGCCACTCGGGAGGCCCCATACCTGAGTTTTCATTTATTTAGATCTCCTAGATTTAGGACAGACACTTCAAAACCTTGTTTCTTCTGATACATTTTTTTGACAGTCCTTTTAGCCATTTATGAATGTTTTATTCAATGCATTTCTATCGGTTTGAGTAGTCATTTTCCAAAATAAATATAAAAAAATAAATAAAAAAATTATACCTAAAGGGGTCCTAAAATTCTCAATCAAATAGCTAAATGATCCATAGGTATGACCAATTTAAAACAATTCCATCTGTCAGATGAGCCCCCCGTCTTAGAGTAAATATTAAATGAACAAAAAAAGTGTGAGGAAATGAACAAATAATCAAAATAATTAATTATACTTACTTGTATGCCACTTTTATGGTCCATCCCACATGGAATTATTTTGTCAATATATTTGATAAAATAATTCCATCATATTGCAGGTTTCTGAAGGAGATGGGAGTCACATCACCAGACACACTCATGGAAGTGACGCTGGAGTATTTCTGTGTCCTGGCGTCTAAACCGGAGTGAACTCTTCAGTGTGAATGTGTTTGTATGTAGACAGATGTTTCTTAAGCTTGTGTCAACCATGTTTAAGCTGTTAAGTAGTATTCTGTTCACATAAGATGTCATTGAAGTCCCTTTGGTTTTGTCTCTTCTTTTATACATTGTAATGTAGAGCAAACTATTAGCCTTAGTCACATCATTACCAAAATGCTTGCCACATTTAGTATCTTCCTTGCCTGAGATTGACAATAAAATGTGTCTGTAGACACAATTGTAACTTTTGAATATTATTTAACTTCAGGGCTGTATCAAGTGTCTCAGAGTAATATTATGAGTGTGGATTTTAGGATCAGTTTTTTCTTCACTAATTGGTCTTTTGATCAGGTCTGAAAAAGATGTGGTTGTGATTGGTAAAAATATCAGAATTGGGCTGACTGTCTAAACGCAGCCATAGGGCTGCAGATTTTTGGTTTGTTTCTTTTTATATGCTGTATGCATGGGTTCAACCCAATTCATTACATTATGCCAACTGAAAGACCTTGGGTCGGTTCTTGGACCAGTCCTTCAGATATTGACTGTTTATAATGAACTCTTTTAGTGAGCTAGTAGTAGTGCAGCTCAGTACAAAGCCTATTGTTGTTGATCTATGGCTTAGTGATCAGTTGGAATAGGGTTTTTATCTAAGTAAGGAAACTGAACTCATCATGCTTTTGTATTTTCCCACATCAATCACAACAGAGAACACACCCTAAGGGAAAACAAGGTTCTGATCCCTCCCATCTCCAGAGGACTTCTTATTGGTTCTAACACAGCTCTCTTTGAACCCATGTAACCCTGGCTCCCTTCATAAACATCCTCATTAGCAAACAACCCACATTCCTTATGAAGCCGCTGCACCGCCCCTTTCTCTATCTCTCTCATATTAGCCTGGCCAAGCACCTAGTGGTTTCCCTGAACTGGCCATGTGAGGTAAGGGAAACTCCTGATTACATTCATTAATGTGGCCTCCACACCCCAGTGAGAAAGAGTTTTCCTGAATTAAAAAAAAACAACTTATGAATAGCACGTCTATTTCTGGGTTGGACAATACCTTTTGTATTCCTGTTTTTTCCTGTAGTACAGCTCAGTGGCATGGCCAATCGTCTGTAAGGAGCATGAAGGTAAGGAGCATGCTGCCTCCTACTGGAAATAAAGAGTCTCCCTCAGCTCAAAGACTTTGTGTCCTTCCTGGAGAAAAGGTAGGATCAGTTGTGTGTATTCACGGAAGCCAAGCTTCCACCAAAAATGTACCTATAAAAAAATCTAAATACAGAATAATAATCTTTCGCCTCGGTTTCATAATTTTCCTTCAATTCGCTAGAGGCTGAATGAATCTCACAGAAGATAGAATCCGAGCGGTGCGAAACAGCGTCCCCTGTCTACGTGTGAATTGTCCTGGCTGAAGGAAAGGGAAGCGAGTTTGGATTTGTCGTATTTTTCAAATCGCATTGAGGGCATACGTCAATGACAAACAATTTGAATTGTTGCATCTCGTTGTGTTACTGTTCTTCAGTGTCTCGCTAGCTAGCTAAATTTGGTCCTTTCCAAAATTAGTTATGGATGTAGATAGGGATTTGGACTTGTGGTTTTACTTAATTCTCCGTACTGGCCAATGATTTATGACGGCGAATCTGAACTAAACATGAATTCATACATTGTTGTACTACTGACCTGAGGATGGAAGTTCAATATGTAGCTCGGCGTAGAAGGCTAACGTTAACTAGCTAATGTTGCCCATTGATGGAAGATAGGCTAGCGAGCAAGCATTTAGCCAGGTAGCCTAGGACAACAAAAAACCTAAATATTGTACTATATGACATAGTGATAGACCGTTTCGTCAACATGAGAGGTGGGTTGCATTGGCGTTTCTCTACAAGTAGCGTGAAAACATGTTCTATTTGCACTCGCACACACACATACGTTGATTGGACCAAATAGTTTATGGTATCTTTTAGTTGTCACTGCAATTAGACTTGGCAGAGATTATTTGATGTTGAAATGGTGCTGGCATACAAGAGGCAGCTCCTGTTTTCTTTGCGACTTTCAGTAACTGTGGTTCTAAATCAATAGTTGTTTAGTGGTCCGAAAACGGCGGAAACGGCGGAAACCGTCAAGATAGAACTGCCAAAGGGGGAGGAGTTGCAGTCTGCTGCAGAGAGAGCCTGCAAAGTAATGTCATACTTTCCAGGTCCATACCCAAACAGTTCGAACTACTAATTTTTTAAATTCCTCTCTCCAGAAATAAGTCTCTCACTGTTGCCACCTGCTACCGACCCCCCTCAGCTCCCAGCTGTGCCCTGGACACCATCTAGCTTCAGAGTTTATTCTGTTAGGTGACCTAAACTGGGATATGCTTAACACCCCGGCAGTCCTACAATCTAAGCTAGATGCCCTCAATCTCACACAAATCATCAAGGAACCCACCAGGTACAACCCTAAATCTGTAAACAAGGCCACCCTCATAGATGTCATCCTGACCAACTGGCCCTCCAAATACACCTCTGCTGTCTTCAACCAGGATCTCAGCGATCACTGCCTCATTGCCTGTATCCGCTACGGACCCGCAGTCAAACGACCACCCCTCATCACTGTCAAACGCTCCCTAAAACACTTCTGTGAGCAGGCCTTTCTAATCGACCTGGCCCGGGTATCCTGGAAGGACATTGACCTCATCCCGTCAGTTGAGGATGCCTGGTCATTCTTTAAAAGTAACTTCCTCACCATTTTAGATAAGCATGCTCCGTTCAAAAAATGCAGAACTAAGAACAGATATAGCCCTTGGTTCACTCCAGACCTGACTGCCCTCGACCAGCACAAAAACATCCTTTGGCAGACTGCAATAGCATCGAATAGTCCCCGCGATATGCAACTGTTCAGGGAAGCCAGGAACCAATACACGCAGTCAGTCAGGAAAGCAAAGGCCAGCTTCTTCAGGCAGACATTTGCATCCTGTAGTTCTCCAAAAAGTTCTGGGACACTGTGAAGTCCATGGAGAACAAGAGCACCTCCTCCCAGCTGCCCACTGCACTGAGGCTAGGTAACACGGTCACCACCAATAAATCCATGATTATCGAAAACTTCAACAAGCATTTCTCAACGGCTGGCCATGCCTTCCTCTTGGCTACTCCAACCTCGGCCAACAGCTCCCCCCCCCCCCCGCAGCTACACGCCCAAGCCTCTCCAGTTTCTCCTTTACCCAAATCCAGATAGCAGATGTTCTGAAAGAGCTGCAGAACCTGGACCTGTACAAATCAGCTGGGCTTGACAATCTGGACCCTCTATTTCTGAAACTATCCGCCGCCATTATCGCAACCCCTATTACCAGCCTGTTCAACCTCTCTTTCATATCGTCTGAGATCCCCAAGGATTGGAAAGCTGCCGCAGTCATCCCCCTCTTCAAAGGGGGAGACACCCTGGACCCATACTGTTACAGACCTATATCCATCCTGCCCTGCCTATCTAAGGTCTTCGAAAGCCAAGTCAACAAACAGGTCACTGACCATCTCGAATCCCACCGTACCTTCTCCGCTGTGCAATCTGGTTTCCGAGCCGGTCACGGGTGCACCTCGGTCACGCTCAAGGTACTAAACGATATCATAACCGCCATCAATAAAAGACAGTACTGTGCAGCCGTCTTCATCGACCTTGCCAAGGCTTTCCACTCTGTCAATCATCATATTCTTATCGGCAGACTCAGTAGCCTCGGTTTTTCTGATGACTGCCTTGCCTGGTTCACCAACTACTTTGCAGACAGAGTTCAGTGTGCCAAATCGGAGGGCGTGCAGTCCGGTCCTCTGGCAGTCTCTATGGGGGTGCTACAGGGTTCAATTCTCGGGCCGACTCTTTTCTCTGTATATATCAATGATGTTGCTCTTGCTGTGGGCGATTCCCTGATCCACCTCTACGCAGATGACACCATTCTGTATACTTCCGGCCCGTCCTTGGACACTGTGCTATCTAACCTCCAAACGAGCTTCAATGCCATACATCACTCCTTCCGTGGCCTCCAACTGCTCTTAAACACTAGTAAAACCAAATGCATGCTTTTCAACCGTTCGCTGCCTGCACCCGCACGCCCGACTAGCATCACCACCCTGGATGGTTCCGAACTAGCCTACCTGGTTAAATTAAATAAAGGTGAAAAAAATAAAATGAATTGTCGATAATCATAGATTTATCGATGGTGACAGTGTTTCCTAGCCTCAGTGCAGTCGGCAGCTGGGAGGAGGTGCTCTTATTCTCCGTGGACTTTAGTGTCCCAGAACTTTTTGGAGTTCGTGCTACAGAATGTAAATTTCTGTTTGAAAAAGCTAGCCTTAGCTTTCCTAACTGTCTGTGTATATTGGTTCCTAACTTCCCTGAAAAGTTGCATATCACGGGGGCTATTCGATGCTAATGCAGTACGCCACAGGATGTTTTTGTGCTGGTCAAGGGCAGTCAGGTCTGGAGTGAACCAAGAGCTATATCTGTTCCTGGTTCTACACTTTTTGAATGGGGAATGCTTATTTAAGATGGTAAGGAAAGCACTTTTAAAGAGCAACCAGGCATCCTCTACTGACGGAATGAGGTCAATAACTTTCCAGGGTACCTGGGCAGGTCGATTAGAAAGGCCTGCTCGCCGAAGTGTTTTATGGAGCGTTTGACTGTGATGAGGGGTTGTCGTTTGACCACGGACCCATTACAGACGCAGGCAATGAGGCAGTGATCGCTGAGATCCTGGTTGAAGACAGCAGAGGTGTATTTAGAGGACAGGTTGGTCAGGATGATATCTATGAGGGTGCCCAAGTTTACGGATTTGGGGTTGTACCTGGTAGGTTCCATGATAATTTGGGTGAGATTGAGGGCATCTAGTTTAGATTGTAGAACGGCCGAGGTGTTAAGCATGTCCCAGTTTAGGTCACCTAACATTAAAAACTCTGAAGATAAATGGGGGGCAATTAATTCACATATGGTGTCCAGGGCGCAGCTGGGAGCTGAGGGGGCCTGTAACAAGCGGCAACAGTGAGAAACTTATTTCTGGAAAGGTGGATTTTTAAAAGTAGAAGCTCGAACTGTTTGGGCACAGACCTGGATAGCATGACAGAACTCTGCAGGCTGTCTCTGCAGTAGATTGCAACTCCACCCCCTTTGGAAGAGCTGTATACACATAAAGGCATTTTTCAGCTATGATTTTACCACTCAGAATCCAGAATGGATATGACAATGGGGCCAGCACAGGACGTAATGGAACATTTGTTGCCTTAAAAGTTTTTTTAAAATCACCCATGTAAAATGAAGGCCTGCCAAGCTTACAGATTTAAGTTTAATAGCATGAGATGAAAGTAGACAAACATCAGAGTGAGCGTTATGAAGGTATAGTCAGTGGACATTCTGAACCTGGTTTGAGGTCAGTAGGTCACATGACCAAGGAGCTATTGAAATTCTAAATTTTGGAAAATTCATGTAAAACCATGAGACAAAAATAGACAAACTAAAGGGTGTGCAATGTGTAGGCCCACTGAGTGGACATTCTGAACCTTGTTTGAAGTCACTAGGTCACATGACCAAGGAGCTATTGAAATTTGAATGTAAAAAAAGTTTGTACTTTGTTCACGCTCCCTATCTAATTCAACTAGGAATACAAGACGCTGCTCACAGGTTTTATACCCTTGGGTCAGAAGTGGGCATAGCCGCCTTTAGGGCAATTCTCTGGGCGTACCAAGTTAATGAGGCAAGGCCTAGGTTTTTCTCAAATCCCATTTTAGACAACTAGCTTAACATTTCATCTTCCCCAAAACATTCTCTTTGATTTGGATATTTTCCATACAACTTACAATGTATAAACATCAAACATATACTAGGAAAACCCTTCACATTACAATGTTTTCGTAATAACGTCATCTATTAACCTTTAATAACAGAACAAAAATGACATACATTTTCATATTCCATCTATCATCATGACCACCATTGTGGCTGACAAACCATTGTTCCAAAGTTCCTTTAGTTCGTGTTTAATGTTCTGAGGCTGGTTCTCCATAGTGAAAGGACAAAGGAATTTGTCTGTGGCCTGAGATTTACCAGGGGCGTGGGGGGCCGTAAAACCCCCCACATCTTCAGACCCCTAGATTTCTCCTCTGTTGGGGTTGAGAGATAATCTGTAGGGTAGTGGTCTCTTGTAACCTGACCTGATCAAGACAGTCATGACCCACCTGAAGCTGATAAAACAGCATGATCATTACAGAGGTGCACCTTGTGCTGGGGACAATAAAAAGGCGAAACTAAAATGTGCAGTTTTGTCACAATGCCACAGATGTTCCAAGTTTTGAGGGAGTGTGAAATTGTCATGCTGACTGCAGGAATCTCCATCAGAGCTGTTACCGCAGGCCATGTGTAACCCTGCCTGATGAAACTGAGGAGGTCCGTCTGTAATAATGCCCTTTTGTGAGGAAAAACTCATTCTGATTGGCTGGGCCTAGCTCCCAAGTGGGTGGGTCTCTGCCCTTCCAAGACCACCCATTGCTGCACCCCTCCATAGATTACGGCCTAATGAATTTATTTCGATTTCTGGATTTCTTTCCTGTAACTCAGTAAAAAATTTGAAAATGTTGCGTTTGTATTTTTGTTCAGTAAAGTTACAATGGCAAATATTATTGCAATACATTACAGTACCAGACAAAAGTTTGGATACATCTAATAATTTCAGGGTTTTTCTTTATGTTTACTATTTTCAACATTGTAGAATAATAGTGAAGACATCACAACTATGAAATAAAACAAATCAAAATATATTTTAGATTGTTCAAAGTTGCCACCCATTGCCTTGACAGCTTTGCACAGTCTTGGCATTCTCTCATCCAGCTGCGTGAGGTAGTCACCTGAAATGCAATTCAAATTCAATTAACAGGTGTGCCTTGTTTGTGGAACGTCTTTCCTTCTTAATGCATTTGAGCCAATCAGTTGTGTTGTGACGAGGTAGGAGTGGTATACAGAAGATAGCCCTATTTGGTAAAAGGCCAAGTCCATATTGTGGCAAGAACAGCTCAATTATGCAAATAGAAACTACAGTCCATCATTACTTTAAGACATGGTCAGTCAATCCAGAAAATTTCAAGAAGTGCAGTTTAAAAAACCATGATATGATGAAACTGGATCTCATGAAGACTGCCACAGGAAAGGAAGACCCAGTGTTACCTCTGCCGCAGAGGATGAATGCGTTAGAGTTACCAGCCTCAGAAACTGTATACCAAATAAATGCTTCATAGAGTTCAGGTAACAGACACATCTCAACGTCAACTGTTCAGAGGAGACTGTGAATCAGGCCTTTATGGTTGAATTGCTGCAAAGAAACCACTACTAAAGAACGCTTAACAATGGACATTAAACCAGTGTTTTTTTATCAGTGATTTACTTAGAATTCAAGGCACACTTAACCAGCATGGCTGTTTTGATGTCTTCACTATTATTCTACAATGTAGACAATAGTAAACATAAAGAAAAACCTTTGAATGAGTAGGTGTCCAAACTGTGGACTGATACTGTATATCAATGCATGTTTCATTCCTGCGTTCACATTTTTTTTGCTGCAGAAAAAGATGGTCTATTGACATTCTCATGCCTTTAAAAATGTGTGCATGTGTGTGATGTTGATGTGTCCTGTTTGACAGAGGGGCATGCAGGCCTTTGACCTGGCAGTAGATGTAGGCTGTGGGTCGGGTCAGGGAACTGTGCTCATGGCCTCCTCACTTCTCCTCTGTGTTGGGGACCGACGTGATCCCTACCCAACTGCCCTGGAGCATGTAACCGCCCATAACATCTCTTACAGGTCAGAGCCACCACCCCTAACATCTCCTACAGGTCAGAGCCACCACCCCTAACATCTCCTACAGGTCAGAGTCACCGCCCCTAACATCTCTTACTGGTCAGAGTCACCGCCCCTAACATCTCTTACTGGTCAGAGTCACCACCCATAACATCTCCTACAGGTCAGAGTCACCGCCCCTAACATCTCTTACTGGTCAGAGTCACCACCCATAACATCTCCTACAGGTCAGAGTCACCGCCCCTAACATCTCTTACTGGTCAGAGTCACCGCCCCTAACATCTCTTACTGGTCAGAGTCACCGCCCCTAACATCTCTTACTGGTCAGAGTCACCGCCCCTAACATCTCTTACTGGTCAGAGTCACCACCCATAACATCTCCTACAGGTCAGAGTCACCGCCCCTAACATCTCCTACAGGTCAGAGTCACCACCCATAACATCTCCTACAGGTCAGAGTCACCGCCCCTAACATCTCCTACAGGTCAGAGTCACCGCCCCTAACATCTCCTACAGGTCAGAGTCACCACCCATAACATCTCTTACAGGTCAGTGCCAACCCCGGAGGGGAGAGGAGAAAGGTGGACTGGACCTGGGGATCATGTTTTGTTTTGAGTAACACTAACGTGGACTCAAACCCTTTACATTACAGTCAAAGAATTCATTTTTTTTACAAGTAGGCCTACTAGACTTGTAGGTACAAAATAATTTTATTCAGTGTGAAATTGACATGGATTTACCAATACCGCCTGACGGGTGGTCAAAACTACAGTGTGATGGGGACTGTAGGGTTAAAGTCCTTTCTTGATGGGGACACAGTGAAATTAGGCCAACGGCCAAGCTGGACAATGGGACTCTTGTCTGCTCAGACTCGTACACGTTTCCCTCTGGTGACCACATAAAGCTACAACTTCCAATACTATTCTGGAACCGTGCCATCTGAAATACATCTCAGGAACCAAACCAAATCACAAAGTTCTTTGCAAATGCTGGCCTGGTTCCCAATCGGTTTGTGCTCTTTTGCCAAGTCCTATCATGAACTACTAAAGAAAGTCCCAGAGGAGACCAGGAGACTGTCCACAGATGTCACCCACAGGTTGGTCCCTCACAACATAACCTCCCAAGGCCATGTTGATGCTTGTTGTGCTGTTATATTAACTTTTATTGTAATTGTGTAAAAATGTCAAGGTGTCAGTTAACATGATATCACAGAAACAAGAGGACATTGTGACTCAAAGCAGAGGGAATAGTATATACAGGGAAAAGTACCTAGCATAGCACTTTCAGTCTCTAGAGGTTTTGCTTCATGGATACAAGCTTGTTTAGATGACTTTCCAGCATGGTTTCTCATTTTGTGTGTGTGTGAGTGTGTGCGTGTTTATGCCTCTGTATAGGAGGGTGAAGTCAATCACACAATTCTCTATTTACAATTGCTATATTCCAATGATGCAGTGTCTTTAACTACAAAATATTGTCATGACATTTTATTGTTGACATTATTGAATGTGTCTTTTTGCATCTGCTTCCATGCCATTTATATAGCTGCTACCTGCGCTCTAATAATCTCTCCTGAACAGATCCCCTTTACATAATCATATGCAATTATGTGAGATTTTAGTTCTGGGTGTTTCAAATTAGCACTCTACTGACTATGGTGCCGTTCCAACTATGGTCACTAGAGGTCAGTGTTTAATCACAGTGATCTACAGCATCTACACAACCTCTGATGAAAGTGGCATGTTTTCCCCACACACACAGACTGCCTTGGAGAAGTATATGTCCATATATCCAGATTATGAGCCAGATCATACCATTACTTAACACGTTGTTGCATTTGATAAGCATTAATGGAGTTTCTGTGGGGCCAAGTGAAGGTGCGCTGACCTAGAGAAACAGAATAGTCTGTGGTTTGTATTAGCTCTACATATCAAATATCCTAGTGATTCATTTTCTTTTTTTTAAATCACAAAATATGTGAATTCCGCTAGAGAGGTATTGTAATCTGAAATAATGTGGCACCAGATGATATCATAGTAATATTTAATGGCAATATAAAGGTTTCTTTACCCAAGTATACATTACATTGATCTCTCATGACACTAGTGTCAACTTTCCCCATGGCAGAGGAGCTGGTCATTTCGAGGTTCTCTTGGTGCTCTATCCATTACCTGCGATAACAATACATATGTATTTTCCATATTGTGTGATGTGTTTATAAAGTCTACATTTTTCCTGACATATAACATTTGTTTAATTGAAAACATTTATATAACAAGGTTAAATGAAATATCATACACCCTCAATGTTTTCTGCGGGATATATATGATAATCCACTGTGAATATCAGATTAATAACTACAGTATGCATCTACAGCAGACAGACGCGTTGTGATTGATTTCCATTTCGGAAAGATGCTCGAGCAATAGCTTCACAAAAGGTGCTATGTTGCAAGCCCACTTCAAGGCTGTATACTAATTACTATCATTCTCAGTAGTAGAGAGATATCAGTGGCAAATGGTAGTGCAGTAAAAAAAACGTTTTACTATTCAGTGTGATAACACAGACCCTGTACAGCACTATTACAGTGGGGAGAACAAGAATTTGATACACTGCCGAGTTTGCAGGTTTTCCTACTTACAAAGCATATAGAGGTCTGTCATTTTTTTAAATCATAGGTACACTTCAACTGTGAGAGACGGAATCTAAAACAAAAATTCAGAAAATCACATTGTATGATTTTTAAGTAATTAATTAGCATTTTATTGCATGACATAAGTATTTGATCACCTACCAACCAGTAATAATTCCGTCTCTCACAGACCTGTTAAGACCTCTTTAAGAATCCCTCCTGTTCTCCACTCATTACCTGTATTAACTGCACCTGTTTGAACTCGTTACCTGTATAATAGACACCTGTCCACACACTCAATCAAACAGACTCCAACCTCTCCACAATGGCCAAGACCAGAGAGCTGTGTAAGGACATCAGGGCTAAAATTGTAGACCTGCACAAGGCTGGGATGGGCTACAGGACAATAGGCAAGCAGCTTGGTGGAAAGCCAACAACTTGGCTCAATTATTAGAAAATGGAAGAAGTTCGAGATGACGGTCAATCACCCTCGGTCTGGGGCTCCATGCAAGATCTCACCTCGTGGGGCATCAATGATCATGAGGAATGTGAGGGATCAGCCCAGAACTACACGGCAGGACCTAGTCAATGACCTGAAGAGAGCTGGGACCACAGTCTCAAAGAAAACCATTAGTAACACACTACGCCGTCATGGATTAAAATCCTGCGCTGGCTTGAGCAGGGGGACCTTGCGTGCGCTGCATGTCCAGGCCCGTCTGAAGTTTGCCATTGACCATCTGGATGATTCAGAGGAGGAATGGGAGAAGTTAATGTGGTCTGATGAGACAAAACTATAGCTTTTTGGTCTAAACTCCACTCGCCGTGTTTGGAGGAAGAAGAAGGATGAGTACAACCCCAAGAACACCATTCCAACCGTGAAGCATGGAGGTGGAAACATTATTCTTTGAGGGTGCTTTTCTGCAAAGGGGACAGGACGACTGCAGCGTATTGAGGGGAGGATGGATGGGGCCATGTATCGCGAGATCTTGGCCAAGAACCTCCTTTCCTCAGTAAGAGCATTGAAGATTGGTCGTGGCTGGGTCTTCCAGCATGACAACAACCCGAAACACACAGCCAGGGCAACTAAGGAGTGGCTCCATAAGAAGCATCTCAAGGTCCTGGTGTGGCCTCGCCAGTCTCCAGACCTGAACCCAATAGAAAATCTTTAGAGGGAGCTGAAAGTCCGTATTGCCCAGCTACAGCTCCGAATCCTGAAGGATCTGGAGAAGGTCTGTATGGAGGAGTGGGCCAAAATCCTTGCTGCAGTGTGTGCAAACCTGGTCAAGAACTACAGGAAACGTATTATCTCTCTAATTGCAAACAAAGGTTTCTGTACCAAATATTAAGTTCTGCTTTTCTGATGTGTCAAATACTTATGTCATGCAATAAAATGCAAATTAATGACTTAAATCATACAATGTGTTTTTCTGGATTTTTGTTTTAGATTCCGTCTCTCACAGTTGAAGTGTACCTATGATAAAACATTACAGACCTCTACATGCTTTGTAAGTAGAAAAACCTGCAAAATCTGCAGTGTATCAAATACTTGTTCTCCCCGTTGTACTTCTTAGGCTACCTATGTTACTTCCTATTGTTGTAGCTAGCCAGTTAGTGAATCTGTCTGTGTTAGCCATGTGTTCTGACTCTGATCCTGTATGACACTATCCACAGATGACCCAAAGTGACAGACCCCTCCACCTCTGGTCTTCTTCAACTGGGTCATATGAGTCTGTCAGGCCTCTGGTAAAGCCTGGTCCTAGACCATTAGATACAGTCCACATCCTGAAGTTATGACCATGATCTTATATGACACACAGGTTTTACTCTGGTCCTAGACCAGTAGACTATGGTCCTCATCAGGTTGTCACAACATAATCTTGTATGACAGACAGCTGTCACTCTTCTAAAGGGCTGTCCTGTCCCCTGTTAGTGAAAACACTGTCTAGCGAACACAATGAAAAATGTGACACACATCAGCCAAATTTGCAGTAGGGGTCTGTCTACACCGAGATCTGACCTTATCTTCATACCCTTTTCCTAAGCAACATTGGCCTATATAGCTCCTATCGTAATATTCTGTAAACTGAAGCCTGGCAGGGAGGAAGAGCCAAGAGAGTGCTGGTGACTTTCATTTGTAGCAGGAAATGATGTTGGCTGCAGTGTTGACTGACTGACTGGTTGGCTTGTTTCTAATCTAACTTGGGTCAAATCCACATTGGGGTGTAAATATTGAAAATTGTTTTCCCCTGCCTGCCAGTATCACAGTGTGTTGAAATGTCACAATGGTGGTCTGACCAGCAGAAATACCATAGGCAAACATAGTTTGACAAAATACTGTTTTTGATTGCCTATTAAGTTTGAGTTTTTGGTTCATGACTGATGACACTGACTGTATAAAAAATAAGTTTCCATGCCTGTTATCATCATTTCAAAATAAACTGCAAATATTCAATAGCAGAAATGTGATGAGTTTTTTTCCTTTCACCATCTGAAAGCAAGCTTTGCCCTCTGTCCTGTTCCATAATTCATTCTTAGGATGAAAACAGTTTGTATTTTTGCAGAGGTTTTATTTGTTTAGCTTATGCTTTTTATTAATTCAGTGAATACAATTTCCTCAGACCCGAAAGGCAATAAAAATAATCCATCATTGGATATATTTGATTTAAATGTCAGTCACCTTCTCTTTTCAATGGCTCAGCCTTGGTTCCTTTTTTTCTTTATTCAAACATGAAGTTGTCTATTGTTATATGCTCATATCATCTGTTGTATTTTTCTTTCCCTTTGAGATATTTTTTATGATACAAAATCATGGAAAGTCTTTCACAGCTCTGTATTATCACCAATATAAATAGGGATGACTGAAGATCTCTCTGTGTGTATAAGCCTGCATGTGTGTATCTGTGTGATAAGATGTAAAGAGAGAGAGAGAGAGAGGATGTCATGGGAGCTTGTCCTACCTGTATGGGCATAGCGGGGGACATAATTACCTCCATCTGTAGAAACAATCACAGAAGAAACAGTAAATAACATTGCCTTAGGAAAATATGCCTCTCCATACCCCTTGAGTCCATCACAATGTTTGGTAAAATATAGCCAACCAGAATATTCAATAGAAAGTGGGTTCCACTCCTGGAACAAAATAAGCAGCTTGCTGTGCCAGATTTCCACCCCCACAAATCATGGAAAGTGTGTGTTTGTGTGTGATATAGGGCAGGGAACAGCGGGTTGTTTCGCATCCATACTTTCTCTGAATAAGGGGCCCAAACTGGGGCAAAAGAGGGATGACCTCCTATCCTTCAGTCCCACATCACTTCTGGAGCCACAGTCACACCAGGGGATAAGAGTGAGTCCAGACCAGGACCAGACCACAGGAGTAATAAATGTATAGATACACCCTCAGTTCTGGGATATTTATTGTCATTGGGGCCTCAGAGTCTACCGAATAATGCTGACTCATAAGAACAAAAGTATAATAAATCTGACCCCTAGCCTGCTCTGTGGCTGTATATCGTGGAAGTGGATGGCCATTAATCAGACACTGACTTGTCGTGAACACATGTTGTTTGAGAGAGAGAGCAGAGAGCAGACCCTCATTGCACCAAGTCGTATTTGCTTTGTGAGAGGGCCAATTGGCTAGTAGCTCTATCATGGAACTGATGATGACATAGAGGGGAAAGCATTGACATCTCATTCAATGTTGGTGAAAAGATTACGCTTTTAAGAAAATAGATTGAATTGCATTCTTATGTGTTGTTCACAGCAGCAGATTTCAACAAACAAAAAGTATGAGTTCCTCACTTCAGCAATGACTGAAATGCCTGAATACTGCTGAAAACCCCATAGATGCTAAATAGGGATTTTAGAGATAAGAAATACATTGTTTCAGCTATTGCGCCGATGCCCTTCTTATCAACATTCCCAAAATGTAAACTACGGGTGGCAGCCTTGCTAAAGAAATAATCCCTTTGGAAAGGGTGGGTAGCCGAAGACCATTGTGTCATTGTTAGAATGAGCGGTTCAGGATTGAGGGATTCTCTGCTGCAGATGCACTATGATATGAAATGCAAAGAGGAACTGGCTGGCCAGCCTCCTGATAACATCTTTACAATTATAACAGCACTTCTCTCCAACATCTTCATCTGATTCCAACAAGTGGCAAAAACAACATAGAAAAGCAGTGCTGGCTCGCAGAACTTTTTATTTTAGGTTTATTTGGATCGTGGATTGCTCCTATTCTCTCATGCTCATAATTTCTGAGTTTTTATTTAGCTCTGCTGCCTGTAACATTGGGTAAAACCGAAAAGTTATGACTTGGCACTAACAGACAGTGAAGCCCCATTCATGAGACACCAAATGCTGACCTTGACAGTCAGAACAAGAGGGCACTGTTGCTTGGGAATCAGAACTGACATTGGTACGGAAACCCAAACACTCCAAGTCTTGTGTCAGTGTGTGTTAATATAGTAGGCTTAGGTAGCATTGTGAGGTTTGGGTAATTTCTAGTGTTTCTGTGAGGATCTCGTTATTTAAAAGAAAGTCAACATCTTCCCCAATAATAAACTGTGGGTAACTTAAGAATTAAAAGAGCTCCTCAACCAGAAAACAAATGTGTTTAAACCAGTTGGCAGGAAAAAGGAAATGAAAAATATTAAGGCAAATCAAAGGCAAAATCAAGTAGTGAAAGGCAGCATATAAAGACAAATTAGAAAACCTTTTCAAGGACAAGGACATTTGGAAAGCCTGGTAAGTGCTACATACCATCACAGGCTACAAACCAAAGAGACATTGTGTGACCGTCGAAAATAACCCTGCTTTTGCAAATCCTTTGAACAGTTTATATTGTACAGTCGTGGCCAAAAGTTTTGAGAATGACATAAATATTAATTTTCACAAAGTTTGCTGCTTCAGTGTCTTTAGATATTTTTGTCAGATGTTACTATGGAATACTGAAGTATAATTGCAAACATTTCAAAGGCTTTAATTGACAATTACATGAAGTTGATGCAAAGAGTCAATATTTGCAGTGTTGAACCTTCTTTTTCAAGACCTCTGCAATCCGCCCTGACATGCTGTCAACTAACTTCTGGGCCACATCGGCAGCCCATTCTTGCATAATCAATGCTTGGAGTTTGTCAGAATTTTTGAGGTTTGTTTGTCCAACAGCTTCTTGAGTATTGACCACAAGTTCTCAATGGGATTAAGGTCTGGGGAGTTTCCTGGCCATGGACCCAAAATATTGATGTTTTGTTCCCCGAGCCACTTAGTTATCACTTTTGCCTTATGGCAAGGTGCTCCATCATGCTGGAAAATGCATTGTTCGTCACCAAACTGTTCCTGGATGGTTGGGAGAAGTTGCTCTCGGAGGATATGTTGGTACCATTCTTTATTCATGGCTGTGTTCTTAGGCAAAATTGTGAGTGAGCCCACTCCCTTGGCTGAGAAGCAACCCCACACATGAATGGTCTCAGGATGCTTTACTGTTGGCATGACACAGGACTGATGGTAGCGCTCACCTTGTCGTCTCTGGACAAGCTTTTTTCCGGATGCCCCAAACAATCGGAATGGGGATTCATCAGAGAAAACGACTTTATCCCAGTCCTCAGCAGTACAATCCCTGTACCTTTTGCAGAATATCAGTCTGTCCCTGATGTTTCTCCTGGAGAATAGTGGCTTCTTTGCTGCCCTTCTTGACACCAAGCCATCCTCCAAAAGTCTTTGCCTCACACCTGCCTGCTGCCATTCCTGAGCAAGCTCTGTATTAGTGGTTCACCGATCCCGCAGCTGAATCAACTTTAGGAGATGGTCCTGGCGCTTGCTGGACTTTCTTAGGCGCCTTGAAGCCTTCTTCACAACAATTGAATTGCTCTCCTTGAAGTTCTTGATGATCCGATAAATGGTTGATTTGGATGACGGCATGTGTTTCCTTGCAGGTAAACATGGTTGACAGAGGAAGAACAATGATTCCAAGCACCACCCTCCTTTTGTAGCTTCCAGTCTGTTATTGGATCTCAATCAGCATGACAGAGTGATCTCCAGCCCTTGTCCTCATCAACACTCACACCTGTGTTAACAAAAGAATCACTGACATATGATGTCAGCTGGTCCTTTTGTGGCAGGGCTGCAATGCAGTGGAGATGTTTTTTGGGGGGATTCAATTCATTTGCATGGCAAAGAGGGACTTTGCAATTAATCTGATCACTCTTCATAGCATTCTGGAGTATATGCAAATTGCCATCATACAAACTGAGGCAGCAGACTTGTGTCATTCTCTTAATTGTGTAATTCTCAAACTTTTAGCCACGGCTGTAGGTTTGACGTGTTATTTTACATCGCAGCAGAAAGTGGCCTTGGACAGTATAGACAACATACCAGCTGTTGATATATAGATCTCTGTGTATGACGTCAAGCAATACTTTCAACGTGTCAACCCACGATAATCATATGGTACCGACGGCGTCAGCAGCAAGGCACTTCAGGCGCAGACCATCTCGCTTAACTGTTCCAGAAGATGTTCCAGCTGTCACTGAACATATGGCCAATTTACCACAGCTAAGGGTTGTTCTTATTCATGACTCAATGCGGAGTGCCTGGAAACAGCCCTTAGTGTCACGCCTGCACCCGCTCCCCCCTCGAGGGAGCCAGGCTGCCGATCACTACGCACACCTGTCACCATCATTACTCACATGGGCGCTCATTGGACTCACCTGGACTTCTTCACGTTGTTGATTGCCCCCTCTATATCTGTCTGTTCCTCAGTTTTGTTCCCTGTGTCAGCATTATTGTCGTAATGTCGTTTTGTTCCCCCCATCCAGACGCCGTTCTTGTTTTGTTTGATGTCCGTTTTCCATCACTCCCTGTACTTACTTCTCATCTCCAGCGTCGGTCCTTACACTTAGCCTTGGTATATTTACCATATACCACAAACCCCCGAGGTGCCGTATTGCTATTATGAACTGGTTACCAACGTAATTAGAGCAGTACAAATAAATGTTTTGTCATCCCTGTGGTATATGGTCTGATATACAGCAGCTGTCAGCCAATCAGCATTCAGGGCTTGAACCACCAAGTTTACAAGAACATTTATAAACTGGGTGGTTCGAGCCCTGACTGCAGATTGTCTGAAAGCCATTGTAAATCAGACCGTATACCATGGGTATGAGAAAACATTTATTTTTACTGTTCTAATTACGTTGATAACCAGTTTATAATAGCAATAAGGCATCAAAGGGTTTGTGATATATGGCCAATATACCACTGCTTAGGGCTGTGTTCTAGCACTCTGCGTTGCATCATGTATAAGAACAGCCCTTAGCTGTGGTATATTGGCCATATACCAAACCTCCTCTGGCCTTATTGCTTAGTTAGAAAAAGCAAATAGTCTAGTGAAAATGTTATTAATTGACTTCAATAGCTCGTTTAACACCATCCAACACCACTTACTGGTGGGGTTTCCTTGTGAACCATACTCAACAAGTAAAGTTTAACTCTGCCTTCTCTACATCTAGAACGGTGAACACGGGAGCCCCTCAAGATTGTGTACTTTCACCGATACAGTACAGACTGTACTCAAACGACACAGCCCACAAATTTCTTTTAATATACAGATGACAGCGCTGTTGTGGGTTTCCTCCACCCAGACCAAGCCTCTGTTTAATGTTTTGACAGAGAAACTGCAAAATGTGTCTAGTGATGCGCAGATAACGTTCTTGAAATAAACATTAAGAAAACAAAAGAGAAGGAAATTGATTTCAGATTAAACAAAACTCCACTACCCTCTACAAAGATCAATGGGGATTCAGTCGATAGAGTGACCACATATAAGTACCTGGGAATTGAAATAGACAATAAACTGAAAATAAATGACTGTGCCTTTGCAAAGATGAAGAAATTGCAACAATGTTTTTTTTAATGCAAACTGAACCATTAAAAAGTTGACTGCCATGTCTTACAAATGTTCTATAAATCTGTCCTGCAGGGTTATGAAACTGTCTTAGGCCTCACAACCCTCTATCTGAGATACCTTCTGCAGCCCTCATCCTCCACATACAACACCCGTTCTGCCAGTCACATTCTGTTAAAGGTCCCCAAAGCACACACATCCCTAGGTCACTTCTTTTTTCAGTTCGCTGCAGCTAGCGACTGGAACGAGCTGCAAAAAACACTCAAACTGGACTGTTTTATCTCCATCTCTTCATTCAAAGACAAGACTCAATCATGGACACTCTTACTGACAGTTGTGGCTGCTTCGCATGATGTATTGTATTGTCTGTAACCAATAATGTTTGTACCATGTTTTGTGCTGCTACCATGTTGCTGCCATGTTGTGTTGCTACCATGCTGTGTTTTCATGTGTTGCTGCCATCCTATGTTGTTGTCTTATCTTTATGTAGTGTTGTGGTGTCTCTGTTGTCGGGAAGTGTGTTTTGTCCTATATTTTTATTACATTTTTTATTTTTAATCCCAGCCCCCATCCCTGCAGGAGGCCTTTTGCCTTTTGGTAGACCGTCATTGTAAATAAGAATTTGTTCTTAACTGACTAGTTAAATAAAGGTGAAATAAAAACAGAGTGTGCTGTCCTTTGGTCTGATATGTGTGTTTTTAAACATGCGAGTGCAAGACCAAGTCAAGCTTCAGCGCTTGATAAGGACAGTGGTAAGGATAATTGGTATAGATCAAGAATCAGCTTCCAATCTGTACACAAAACTCCTCCTCCTCATTATCCTCCTCATCCTCCTCCTAAACCTTGAAAGCATTTTACTCATCATCTTCATTCAAAATTCAGTCACAACAGCAGCCAGACAAGAGGAAAGAGACTTCTTCAAAGTAAATTAAAACGGATAGCTACATAGACTATTTTATTCCAACTGCCATTAGGCTGTGTAATAGATAGTATTTTGGTCCCTCGAGTATACAGTATATTGCACTTTCACTTTAAATGTTTAGCTAAAGCACTTTGAATGAATTATATTGTGTCGTTTCTGTGTTTTCATGTTTTATGCACGTCTCTTTGAGCATATGACCAAATGAATTTCCCCCTGGTGGGATAATAAAGTTGATCTGAATCTGAATCTTATCATGGTATGGAACTAAAAAACATAATTTACAAAACAATTATTAGGGCGATTTCATGTCTTTTATGTGAATGACTTTTCCGGTTCTGTTTTATGCATTCAGTTGTCGATTGTGACTGCGAGCTGGAACTGTAAAACAGACAACTACTGAAATGTATCCTGTGCTGAAAATGACACAACATATTGTGAGATAAAGCCATGATGAACATGCTGGCATATTTTTCCAACAAATAACCACCTTACCATTTAAAAAACAATAAAATATTGTGTTGTCTACATACCATAATAATGACGTGTTACATATTTTGCCCAACTGTTGCCTATTTAATTTTATTTGTTTAGCGGAACGTATGTTTTGTTTGATATTTGGCCGGACTACAATAACTAACGGAACAATCCCTGCACTTCCGTTAATGACACCGGCAGCGGAGTTGTTACAACTGATTGTCAGTTTTTTTACATTTCAGTATTAACATTTCTCATGATATATTTGAGAGGTTGTTTGGCGACGGAAATTCAGTTTTAATCTGTCGCTGCAGGTGCAGCAAGAGGCTTGATTCCGAGTGTCGTTGATTATGGTGTAGAGGGAGCGTTTCTCTGAGACAGCAGGTAAACAACGGGGCAGACATTAGCTAGCATGTTCGCCTAGCTTGCTAGCAAGCCAAGTGACATTTCATTCGATAAAAACAATAGCTATATAACTAGATATCTCTGGTAGAAAGATAGCTATCACCCTTAGGTGTGCTTTTATGAATCGCTCCAGCTGTCATCCCAGTCTAACATTGTAACACTGAAAGTTAGTGCATATTTCGATAGCTAACGTTGGCTAGCCAGTTGGTAGCTACGTTTCCTGCTACCTACCTAGGTTTCTAGCGGCTAACGTTAACATCTTAATCACTCTACTATGTTGGTATGTGGCTTCCTAAAGTTAGCCAGCTAAACTAAACCCATAGCTAACTAGATTGCGGGAGTGATTAAATAAGTAGCTTCCTAAATATTTACTTGTCTAGCTACCTGGTTAGCTTCATATGTGATGTCATTGCATTTTTAGCTAACTTTAGCTACTACACAGGAAACATTGTGTAAAGTTAGCTAGTTAACGTTAGCTAAATATGTTTACTACACTGTCACAACTAATCTTAGCTAACCTTATTTATCAGTGTTTTCTTGCTGTGTAACTAGCTATGCTTTAGCTATCTGTGCAAGTATTGCCTTCCTTGCTTGCCACACCCTAACCAAGTCCTGAGTTTCACTTACTGTTTATTTGTCAAAAGCATCATAATCCTGGCATTACATAACTATATGGGGAATCTTAGCTTGTTGACTGCCTGCCTTTGTGCAGTGCAGTTCTGTCCTGCTTTCATTTAGCTGAGAAGCTATTAGCCAGGAGTCCCAAAGGTGAATTTTATTGGATTCAACTTCTGACATAAATGAGTGCTAGGAACAGGCAAAAGTTTCCTTGCACTGTCTCTACAAGCCAGAATGTTGAATACAATGATATTTTATCTTACTTTACCTGTTGTCTGTGTGGTTTCCACAGGAAAGTATAATTCAATCAACTTTTCAAGGTGCTGGTAGTGCTTTCAGATTTCTATCACCTTAAGCTTGTGCAGAACCATTTAAACTTGTGCACGAGCTTGGCAAGTATTCTTGTGTGGCGTGCATGTATTTTCTTCTTTTGCCCATGCTTCAGTTGATAGAAATCTGAAAGCACTGCCAGTACTTTGAAAATTGTATTTAATTCTACTTTCCTGTCGATATATTGTCTCACATTCCTACCTGCAAAAGGACCAACCGGAAAGTAAGTACAATGCAATGAAATTAAGAAAGACAGACACTGGTAGCTGTGCTATGGGAAATTAACAACCAATCTATTGTGAACATGCTGTGGAATTACTTACATTGTCTCTGTTAACATAGCTAGGACAAGTGGCTTTTAAGTTAGGCCTAAATGTAGGCCCTGTGCAGACTGCACTTTGAGCTAGCTTCGTGCCGCAGCGAGAGATTTTGTTGGGACATTGGGCAGATACAGATCGTTGGCTATGTGTAGATCCAGTTGTATTAGCTTCCATTAATGTGTTTTTTCTTTCCTTTTATAGAACCACAAGATTACTTCTTTGTTTTATGTGTGTACAACTGTGTGGTGGTGAGAATAAAACTCTGGATATGGAACATCTGCCTTGTTCTTGCCGGACAACCTGTAGTGAGTCAGAAATTTAGTCAATCAGCATTAAGTCACTAGCAGGTAAGGGAATCTATAGCCAACCGCTCAGATGGCTCCACCAAGCCATTTTTACATGCCCAATGTCCCAACAACAGAATCCCTTGTCGGGGGACAAAGCTACAGTACGTGAGCCTGCCCTGTAGTGCTGGCAGGCAGGCAGTGACAGCTGAAGCAGGTGGGGGTCATACTGGGCACATTTCATGGACACACTGATATCTGATACTTAGGCCTCTGTCACTCCTATAAACACAAGCACTCACTCTACATAGGCACAGGCAGCCTAGTGCGGCAGGGCATATTCATTTTAAGATTTTGGGGTTGATATTCTGGTTCAGGTGCAGACATCCCAGGCCTGGTGGTTTTTGTTCCTTTTACATTCAGAACAAGGATGATTTGATGGATTGAAACAACTTCATCATAGTCTGGTATAAACTCTGCCTTGAACTTGTTCAAGAACAGGCTTGACTGCAGTTCTTGGTGCAGCATGAATGCATGCGGATTCAGACACATTCCTTTGTTTGAAACTGAGTAGGCTAGTCAGTCAATGATTCTTCAAATCAAGCTGAACTATTTTAATTATCCCAGGTAGTAGTCCTAGCCACTAGCCAAATATGACATCCACTCAGAGCTGAACTAAGAGAATAACCCTATCGGGATGGCCAGTCTCATAGCGGGCGAAGGACTCGTACAGAAATTACAAGTTGGTCACACTGAGCCGCTGTATTGTTGTGCTTCTGTGCTGCATCACTCCTGACAGTTTGTCGTCTGCTGCCAAGCATTTTGGGGGGATTTCAGCAACACAGCTCCTCAATGGCCCTAGATAACAGTGCATCCAGGTGTGTTGACAGAGTTTAAACCTGCATCATGCCAACCATCTTCTCATTGTAAGACTGAGCTAACTACTGAGAACACAGTAAACAAGCTGATTAAAGTCAAGAGTCCAAAGGCCCATACAAGCTTCACTCAATTGATCTACGCTCGTGGGTGGAGTTGGATTTTTGGAGCATTGGACACCTTTTAGCCCTTTTAAATGATAGGATTCGCATAATATTCGACAAATATAGTACTCAACATCCAATATGGACCAAACTTCTTCCTGCCATTGAGTAAAATGTGTGGTAGCCAATAAAATGGTCCAAAGCCACCCATGGTCCCCCTCACACGCCTTGCCAATCCCACCCCAACAACCACGACAGTATCATTTCTCTGTATCTGACAAGTAGTTTGGAGCTCCAGCTTGAAGTATAGCTTTTTCACCCCCCCCCCCCATTTAGAGAAATGAGCCATTGAAGTTGCTTGCATCATTTACCATAAATCAGTGTGAAAGTGGTTTCCTGTGTTTATTAAATGGATCACAATATTTTCTTTGCAACTTTGTAAAAAGACAACCTTTAAACAGGTCAACATTCACAAAGCCGCTGGGCCAGACGGATTACCAGGACGTGTACTCAAAGCATGCGAGGACCAACTGTCAGGTGTCTTCACTGACCTTTTCGACTTCTCCCTTACCGAGTCTGTAATACCTACATGTTTCAAGCAGACCACCATAGTCCCTGTGCCCAAGGAAGCGAAGCTAACCTGCCTAAATGACTACCGCCAGTGGCACTCACGTCAGTAGCCATGAAGTGCTTTGAAAGGCTGGTCATGGCTCACATCAACAGCATCCCCCCGGGACACCTTAGACCCATTCCAATTCGCATACCGCCCCAACAAATCCACAGATGACACAATCTCAATCGCACTCCACACTGCCCTTTCTCACCTGGACAAAAGGAACACTTATGTGAGAATGCTGTTCATTGACTACAGCTCAGTGTTCAACACCATAGTGCCCACTAAGCTAAGGACCCTGGGACTAAACACCTCCCTCTGCAACTGGATCGTGGACTTCCTGACAGGCCACTCCCAGGTGGTAAGAGTAGGCAACAACACATCTGCCACGCTGATCCTTAACACTGGGGCCCCTCAGGGGTATGTACTTAGTCCCCGCCTGTATTCCCTGTTCACCCACGACTGCATGGCGAAACACGACTCCAACACCATTAAGTTTGCTGACGACAGAACAGTGGTAGGCCTGATCACCGACAACGATGAGACAACCTATAGGGAGGATGTCAGAGAACTAACTGTCAGTGTGGTGCCAGGACAACAACCTCTCCCTCAATGTCAGCAAGACTACATAGCTGATCGTAGACTACAGGAAAAGGCGGGCCGAACACACTTATTTCACACATTTATGTTAAATAATGCAATCGACTTCAATGCTAATTTCTCCAAACGGGAAATATAACATCACCAGCTTCACATGGATTACATTACGAAGGATGACACGGAGACATAACTGATACTGTATACTTGTTGTTGGGGTGGGATTGGTGTGGGGTCCGTTGGCGGCTTTTGATCATTTTATTAGAATCCTCATTGTTGGGAAGAATTAGACCAATGGTCCAAATCGGATGTTAGTATATGTGTGTGTGTATATATGGATGATTATGTGAAGTCCTATAAATTAAAATGGCCAATTTTGGTGCAATCAATTAGTTTAATTTCTTTAATTATATTTCAACAAAATAATGTTTCAGGAATGCAAATGTTACTTTTCCAACAACAGTGTAAACTCTTTATTATTTCCTCTTAATTAGCCTGGCTGGGATTAGTCTACTCATTGTGATCAAAGGTGGGAACAGCTGGGAAGTTAATACTACCTCTCCCCTTAATGTTTTTAAGCAGTTATGTTGTTTTCTGTTATGTCTGGGACAAACATGAATTAGACTACGACAAATCTGGGTCCATAAGGACTGACTTGGGAAATGGTTACTGTTGGGACTTGGTTTGAAAACAACACCTAACCTCTATGCCTTTACCCTAGCCTGCCTCCTGCCCAAGCCACTGGGACATTGCTTACACCTAGCCCGTATCCAACTGCACACCTAAAGGGAATGCAAGGTGTAAGTTGTTAGCTAGAGTTGTTCTTTTGGACAACAGTGTTTCTGTTGGCTGAAGGTCAAGTGCTGGTTGTTTGGTCTCTTCTCTGTGGTGGTAGAATGTAGCCTAGGGAAGTGATTGAGGAGAAGCTCAGCCCATTAAAACACACAGAGGAGCTATCAGACATGGGCTTTGTGTTTTAGAGTAATGCTTGAATTAACTCTGACTTAAATGACTAATCACTATTAAACTGTCAAACTCTATGTAGGCTAAGTAACAGCACTGGCGAAAGTACAATGGAAGGTAGCTCCACAAAGGAGTCTTGTTATAACTGAATACCACTGATTTTGTGGTCTCGCATGACAGTGTTAACATCAAGTAGCTGACTTGGGTTCTGGCTGCCGGTGGCCAAGCTAAGTGATTTTTGGATTAATTCCGTTAGCGCCAGTCTATCAGACATGTTTCACATCACATGTAGTTCCTATCGACAGTGAATGTTGCAGGTGCATGAATAAGTCATCAGGTTATGTGATTGAGCAGCCACTGCTGTTCTCAGCAACTTAGTTGCTGCAGTGGCTTTTGGGGGTGCAGTGACTTTTTGAGTCCCAGGGTGTCCCAATTCCACTGGGCCTGCAGGGGACAAGAAGACACAACTAACACACCCAGCCACACGCTGGTGGGACAAAGGGCTTTGTGGGTAGCAGTTAGCACCTGTTCACGCTCTGGCAAGACCTCACTTCATGTAATGTGAACATCAAGCAAAGGGAAGTGTATTCAGGATTTGAGTGCTTATTTCGTTCTTTTATTTCTCCTTGCATGTTGACTATAGCCTACTACTATTATGAATTGGTCATATTTTATTGTAATATCACTACATCCCAGTCTCTTATGCATCATGTCACACACTGATCCACTGCTGTTATTGTGTGTTTTCAAGAGAGAGCGTAGGGTAGCCATGCTGACGTTGGCCAGTAAACTGAAGAGGGACGAGGGGGTGAAGACTGGCAGGGCCCCTGGGGGCCCCTCCGACTCCTCTCACAGGGTCTCTATCAGGGACCGGCTGCTCATCAAAGGTACAACACACATGACCTTCTGTAAATGTATCTATCCATCTCCTCCAGTTAGTCTTTTCAGACTTCTAGCATCTGTGTGAACCTAATGCTCTTCTCATGAATTTCAAAGAAATTCAAATCTGTCTGTCTTTCTTTTTTAATCTTTTCATACTGTCTTTAGTTCTTTACATTTTGATCTCTGTATTCCTGTTGCTCACTCTTCTTCTCTATAGTCTCACCATCCCAGTCCCTTAATCGTCTGTCCTTGACCAATCTCCTCTAATTTTATTCCTCCACACTCCATGTTCTGTTTCAAGCTCTGTAGTTCTGCTTTCTTTAAAAATCCATTCAAATTCAAGGTCAGAAGCCCATCTTATGCAAAGGAGAATGGATGTCTTTCTGTTCAGTCACTGTGGATGTGCTTTCATCAGTCTCTTCTCTGTGATTCCTCCAAGTATTGTTTTTTTTTATTTGAGTTACATTAATGGCTTTTATTATTTTTGTTAATTTCCTGTGTTGGTCAAGTCAAGACAAATTCCCCCTCAAGGGCAGAAAAAGTTGTCAAATTCTGCCTGTCATTTGAGTTGTCTGTTATGTTTGGATGCTCTTAGCCTACACAGTGCAGAGCCGATACCGTCGCAAGGTCACATTTTACCACTTCCTCTAGAGTTTCCTGAATAGCTAGCTAGAGTCAAACATCTCTGGTTGTGCCTATCTGTCTAGTGATTGAGGAGGTGGGCTTTGAACGTTAGCAGAACAGGAACACTGTCCGGATGTAGCTTCGTCGTCATCCGCTCCTCTAGACTCCCTGACAGATTCACGTGTCCTCCCTCCTCTTTCTCCACCTCCCTCCTTCTCCACCTCCTTGTCTGTAGCTATTACTGTTTTGTGTCTTACCACTGGGGCATAATGTCCAAAGTTTATCCTCTTTTAATCATTCACCATAACATCCACTGAAGGCAGTTTGCCACAAAGTACACAGTCCAATACTCCCTCTGAGATCTGAGGGAGGGAACATGCTTTTCTTTCTGTAAAGGTGTGGAGCTGAAACTGCATCAGTCCAATGAATTGTATTGGTGGAAATAGCCCAGTACCCATTCATAATACATATGCAGTACAGACAGTCCATTCACAATTGTGTCATGATTTATTCTTTTAATATTGCTTGCACAGCACTGTATCGAAGCTCCTAAGCTGTACCTAGAGCAAGATAAGTTACTTCTCACCTCCGCACCGGCAGAGATAGTAAGGAAAGGGGAACACAAGAGTAACCCCTTCTCTCCCCACAGGACTCCCTAGTGAGGTTGAGGTTCCAGTTACTGTACAGTCATCTGAGTTGACCCTTGTATTTATTTACTTTTTTGCACTGTCTCTATGCACATTCTCAGGGCCCTACACACACACACTGACACTCCAACACACATACAAGCACTCATTCCATCATTTGCTCACACACACATAATATAAACATAAACTCAGCAAAAAAAGAAACAGCCCCCTTTTTAGGACCCGGTCTGTCAAAGATAATTTGTAAAAATCCAAATAACTTCACACATGCTCATTGTGAAGGGTTTAAACACTGTTTCCCATGCTTGTTCAATGAGCCATAAACAATTAATGAACATGCACCTGCGGAACGGTCATTAAGACACTAACAGCCTACAGACGGTAGGCAATTAAGGTCACAGTTATGAAAACGTAGGACACTACAGAGCTCTTTCTACCGACTCAGAAAAACACCAAAAGAAAGATGCCCAGGGTCCCTGCTCATCTGCGTGAACGTGCCATAAGCATGCTGCAAGGAGGCATGAGGACTGCAGATGTGGCCAGGGCAATAAATTGCAATGTCCGAACTGTGACACACCTAATAGGCTGACCACACCGCTCGTCTCACGTGCGCAAGCGTTTTTTTTTTTTTTAACCGGGTAAGGCAAGTTGAGAACAAGTTCTCATTTACAATTGCGACCTGGCCAAGATAAAGCAAAGAAGTTCGACACATACAACGACACAGTTACACATGGAGTAAAACTAACACAGTCAATAATACAGTATAAACAAGTCTATATACGATGTGAGCAAATGAGGTGAGATAAGGGAGGTAAAGGCAAAAAAAGGCCATGGTGGCAAAGTAAATACAATATAGCAAGTAAAACACTGGAATGGTAGATTTGCAGTGGAAGAATGTGCAAAGTAGAAATAAAAATAATGGGGTGCAAAGGAGCAAAATAAATAGGGTAGGGAAAGAGGTAGTTGTTTGGGCTAAATTATAGGTGGGCTATGTATAGGTGCAGTAATCTGTGAGCTGCTTTGACAGTTGGTGCTTAAAGCAAGTGAGGGAGATAAGTGTTTCCAGTTTCAGAGATTTTTGTAGTTCGTTCCAGTCATTGGCAGCAGAGAACTGGAGGGAGAGGCGGCCAAAGAAAGAATTGGTTTTGGGGGTGACTAGAGAGATATACCTGCTGGAGCGGGTGCTACAGGTGGGTGATGCTATGGTGACCAGCGAGCTGAGATAAGGGGGGACTTTACCTAGCAGGGTCTTGTAGATGACATGGAGCCAGTGGGTTTGGCGACGAGTATGAAGCGAGGGCCAGCCAACGAGCGCATACATGTCGCAATGGTGGGTAGTATATGGGGCTTTGGTGACAAAACGGATGGCACTGTGATAGACTGCATCCAATTTGTTGAGTAGGGTATTGGAGGCAATTTTGTAAATGACATCGCCGAAGTCGAGGATTGGTAGGATGGTCAGTTTTACAAGGGTATGTTTGGCAGCATGAGTGAAGGATGCTTTGTTGTGAAATAGGAAGCCAATTCTAGATTTAACTTTGGATTGGAGATGTTTGATGTGAGTCTGGAAGGGGAGTTTACAGTCTAACCAGACACATAGGTATTTGTAGTTGTCCACGTATTCTAAGTCAGAGCCGTCCAGAGTAGTGATGTTGGAGAGGCGGGCAGGTGCAGGCAGCAATCGGTTGAAGAGCATGCATTTAGTTTTACTTGTATTTAAGAGCAATTGGAGGCCACAGAAGGAGAGTTGTATGGCATTGAAGCTTGCCTGGAGGGTTGTTAACACAGTGTCCAAAGAAGGGCCAGAAGTATACCGAATGGTGTCGTCTGCGTAGAGGTGGATCAGAGACTCACCAGCAGCAAGAGCGACATCATTGATGTAACAGAGAAGAGAGTCGGTCCAAGAATTGAACCCTGTGGCACCCCCATAGAGACTACCAGAGGTCCGGACAGCAGACCCTCCGATTTGACATACTGAACTCTATCAGAGAAGTAGTTGGTGAACCAGGCGAGGCAATCATTTGAGAAACCAAGGCTGTCGAGTCTGCCGTTGAGGATGTGATGATTGACAGAGTCGAAAGCCTTGGCCAGATCAATGAATACGGCTGCACAGTAATGTTTCTTGTCAATGGCGGTTATGATATCATTTAGGGCCTTGGGCGTGGCTGAGGTGCACCAATCACCAGCTCTGAAACCAGATTGCATAGCAGAGAAGGTATGGTGAAATTCGAAATGGTCGGTAATCTGTTTGTTGACATGGCTTTCGAAGACTTTAGAAAGGCAGGGTAGGATAGATATAGGGCTGTAGCAGTTTGGGTCAAGAGTGTCCCCCCTTTGAAGAGAGGGATGACCGCAGCTGCTTTCCAATCTTTGGGAATCTCAGACGACACGAGAGGTTGAACAGGCTAGTAATAGGGGTGTTAACCAGGTGGAAAGCATGGCCAGCCGTAGAAAAATGCTTATTGAAATTCTCAATTATAGTGGATTTATCAGTGGTGACAGTGTTTGCTATCTTCAGTGCAGTGGGCAGCTGGGAGGATGTGTTCTTATTCTCCATGGACTTTACAGTGTCCCAGAACTTTTTTGAGTTAGTGTTGCAGGAAGCAAATTTCTGCTTGAAAAAGCTAGCCTTAGCTTTCCTAACTGCCTGTGTATAATGGTTTCTAGCTTCCCTGAACAGCTGCATATCACGAGGGCTGTTCGATGCTAATGCAGAACACCATATGATGTTTTTGTGTTTATTAAGGGCAGTCAGGTCTGGGGAGAACCAAGGGCTATATCTGTTCCTGGTTCTACATTTCTTGAATGGGGCATGCTTATTTAAGATGGTTAGCATTTAAAAAAAAAATAATAATAATAATTAATAAAAATAACCAGGCATCCTCTACTGACGGGATGAGATCAATATCCTTCCAGGATACCCCGGCCAGGTCGATCAGAAAAACCTGCTCGCTGTGTTTCAGGGAGCGTTTGACAGTGATGAGTGGAGGTCGTTTGACTGCTGACCCATTACGGATACAGGCAATGAAGCAGTGATCGCTGAGATCTGCGTTGCAAAATAAATTTAGAAATTTATGTTATTCAATTATTGCACCCACACTGCTCGCGCGCCCCAACGAGCATCTGCGTTGCCAAGGGCTAAAATAGAAGTTCTATTTCTGATGCAGATCGCGCTGCAAGTCCTGCCTCTCCCATTTCCTCATTGGTTTATAGAAGCGGGTACCCACGTGCCATCTCCTCATTGGTTATACCCACATGGGTGACTGAAAGACGAACGAGGTCAGTGGCGGTAATGCACCTAATTTATAAAAGTTGCCAATCGCAATATAAAGCCAAGCGAAGAAAAAGCCTGGAAGGAGGAGATATGACTAGAAACGATTCGGTTGACCGTTTAATGTGTGGATTAATTGTAGAGTAGAGGACCTTGTGCATTTCATGGAAAATAACAACTCAATGTTTATATCCCAGGACAAAATAGCTAGCTAGCAACAGCAAGCTAGCTAAATATGACAAATTAGCTTACAAGCTAACTAACTAAAGTACCATAAGTGTTTAATGCTTTTCGACCTGTCCACAAATTAATGTAATTGGTATAGAGTTTGTTTTGATATTTTAACCTGCGTGTCGTGATCGCGTTTGGTGTCGGGAGACAAAATAAATGTATGCACAATGGTGCAGGATGGCACACTCGCACAGCCGGTTTGGGTTCTGTGTAAGACAGCACTACAGGGAGACGGGACGGACAGCTGATCGTCATTGCAGTGGCAGACCACGTGTAACAACACCTGCACAGGATCGGTACATCCGAACATCACAACTGTGGGTCAGGTACAGGATGGCAATAACAACTGCCCGAGTTACACCAGGAACGCACAATCCGTCCCTCAGTGCTCAGACTGTCAACAATAGGCAGAGAGAGGCTGGACTGAGGGCTGGTAGGCCTGTTGTAAGGCAGGTCCTCACCAAACATCACTGGCAACAATGTTGCCTATGGGCACAAACCCACCGTCGCTGGACCAGACAGGACTGACAAAAAGTGCTCTTCACTGATGAGTCGCGATTTTGTCTCACTAGGGGTGATGGTTGGATTCGCGTTTATCGTCGAAGGAATGAGCCTTACCCCGAGTCCTGTACTCTGGAGCAGAATCGATTTGAAGGTGGAGGCTCCGTCATGTTCTGGGGCGGTGTGTCGCAGCATCATCGGACTGAGCTTGTTGTCATTGCAGGCCATCTCACGCATCTGCTGTGCGTTACAGGGAAGACATCCTCCTCCCTCATGTGGTACCCTTCCTGCAGGCTCATCCTGACATGACCCTCCAGCATGACAATGCCACCAGCCATACTGCTCATTCTGTCAGTGATCTGCTATGGCCATCGGCGAGCCCGGCACTCAATCCCATTGAGAACGTCTGGAACCTGTTGGATCGGAGGGTGAGGGAGGGCTTGGGCCACTCCCTCCCCCCCACAGAAATGTCTGGGAACTTGCAGGTGCCTTGGTAGAAGAGTGGGGTAACATCTCACAGCAAGAACGGGCAAATCTGGGGCAGTCCATGAGGAGGAGATACACTGCAGTACTTAATGCAGCTGGTGGCTACATCATACTGACTTACTTTTGATTTGTACCCCCCTTTTGTTCAGGGACACATTATTCTATTTCTGTTAGTCACATGTCTCTGGGACTTGTTCATTTTGTCTCAGTTGTCGAATCTTGTTATGTTCATAGAAATATCTACAGATGTTAGGTTTTCTGAAAATAAACGCAGTTGACAGTGAGAGGACGGTTCTTTTTTTGATGAGTTTACATTTATACTAAACTTTTCATACAATCATCATATACACTGCTGCTACTCTGTTTATCATACAGTATATACTGATGCCGAGTCACCTCACCACTGTACTGTACATCTCCCTCCATCACTCCAGTGTCCCTGCCCATTGTATTTATGGTTCTGGAACTGACCCTGTGTATACTTACTTGTGTTCTTATTTGTATTGCTTGTTTTGTTTTTTTCTCATGTTTAGTGCTATATTGATTACTGTATTTTTGGATTTGGAGTTTGCAAGAAGTGCACAAGTACAGTGAAATGCCTGTGACATTAACTTGAAACTGTAGACAACCTGACTGTGGTACAAATTATTTGCTGAACTGTCTGCAGGTTTACCAATCATATTGTCTTTGTTTTGATTAATTTACCACCTGATTTATGAGGTAAATAATTACTGTAGCTACCATTTCATAATATTTGTTTCATTCACACATTCAGCCTATGAATGGTAACTTTTTTTTGCAGGGGTGTTTTCTAGTAAGTTTGTAGCATTCCAACAACACAGGGCTGAGAGAGAAGGGAAGGGAGCGTGGGATATGATGTTGTTCCCTTAGGATTTGGTGCACACCACTGACTGCGCTCTCCTAGCTACCCACACAATCAGGATTCTTAGTTTTAGTTTGACGACTCTCTCTCTCTCTCTCTCTCTCTCTCTCTCTCTCTCTCTCTCTCTCTCATATTGCAGAAGTTGCAGAACTTGAAGCCAACCTTCCTAGTAAGTGTATGCAGTGCAACATAAAAAAAAGTTGCGGATTCATGTGAATGATGTGTTTGATGTTCCCATGGCTCATTAGTAACTGAAGAGTCAGTTGCAGGCAGCTCCTGTCTGAACACCAGGGGGAGATTAAAAGCCACTGGAAAATGGATGATGATCATAGACCAGTTACTTCTTACTTCTATAGCCAAATACAGTGCTCCATTGATATATACACCACCGGTCAAATGTTTTAGAACATCAAAGGGTTTTTCTTTATTTTGACTATTTTCTACATTGTATAATAATAGTAAAGACGTCAAAACCATGAAATAACACATGGAATCATGTAATAACCAAAAAAGTGTTAAACAGATTCAAATATAGTTGAGATTCTTCAAATAGCCATCCTTTGCCTTGATGACAGCTTTGCACACTCTTGGCGTTCTCTCTCAACCAGCTTCATGAGGTAGTCACCTGGAATGCATTTCAATTAATGTTGCGTCCTATTAAAAGTTAATTTGTGGAATTTCTTAATGCGTTTGAGCCAATCAGTTTTGTTGTGACAAAGTAGATAGCCCTATTTGGTAAAAGACTAAGTCTATATAATGGCAAGAACATCTCAAATAAGCAAAGAGGTCAGTAATTACGGAAAATTTCAAGAACTTTGAAAGTTTCTTCAAGTGCATCCGCAAAAACCAACAAGTGCTATGATGAAACTGGCCCGCCACAGGAATGGAAGACCCAGAGTATCCTCTGCTGCAGAGGATACGTTCATTAGAGTTACCAGCCTCAGAAATTGCAGCCCAAATAAATTCTTCAGAGTTCAAGTAACAGACGCATCTCAACATCAACTGTTCAGAGGAGACTGCGTGACTCAGGCCTTCATGGTCGAATTGCTGCAAAGAAACCACTACTGAAGAGACTTGTTTGGTCCAAGAAACACAATGGACATTAGCCCGGGGAAATGTGTCCTTTGGTCTGGAGTCGAAATTGGAGATTTTTGGTTCTAACTGTCGTGTCTTTGTGAGACACGGTGTGGGTGAACGGATGATCTCTGCATATGTGGTTCCCACTGTGAAGCATGGAGGTGGTGGTGTTGGGGTGCTTTGCTGGTGACACTGTCAGTGATTTTATTTAGAATTCAAGGTACACTTAGCCAGCAGGTTTACCACAGCATTCTGCAGTGATACGCCATCCCATCTGGTTTGGTCCCATTATCATTTGTTTTTCTACAGGACAATGACCCAACACACCTCCGGGCTATGTGACCAATAAGGAGAGTGATGGAGTGCTGCGTCAGATGACCTGTCCTCCACAATTCCCAGACCTCAACCAAATTGAAATGGTTTGGGATGAGTCGGACCTCAGAGTGAAGGAAAAGCAGCTAACAAGTGCTCAGCATATGTGGGAACTCCTTCAAGACTGTTGGAAAAGCATTCCAGGTGAAGCTGGTTGAGGGAATGTCAAGAATGCCTTGATGACAGCAGTGCACAAAGGGTGGCAATTTGAAGAATCCCAATTATAAAATATATTTTGATTTGTTCAATACTTTTGGTTACTACATTATTCCATATGTTATTTGATTGTTTTGATGTCTTCACTATTATTCTACAATGTAGAAAATAGTAAAAATGAAGGAAAACCCTTGAATGAGTAGGTGTTCTAAAATGTTTGACCGGTACTGTATTAGCATAACATAGAGATAACAAAGATAGTGTAGACCTAGATTTATAATGCACACACAGATTCAAATATATTAAGATAACTGTGTACATTTCCCAGAAAATATCAATTCAACTGTAAATGTTGGCTAATAACAACTGAGAGATATGCCCTGATCCTCTCTCTCACCACCTCCCCACCTTAGGTACGTGTAAAGCCAGCTTCCCTGATGAGAACAAGCTACATCACTTTCAGCTGGCTGTCTCTCCAGGTAAGACCCCACCAGCCCCCATCTCACTAATGGCCAACCTGTGTGTATGTAGACCTACATAAATAACAATTGTATAACACAAGTGTGCAGTGAGCTAGTTACTAGGATATTAAGGTATGATGACAGTCTGGAAGCCTTTTCTAATCCCTTCAGTCAACCTTTAGAAGTAGGCTCTTAATAAGTGGCAGCGCTTAAGTAATTGTATTCTCCAAACCGTTGACCTCCTCTGAGAGTTAAACTGGATCAGTGAGGTCAGGAGGTCAAGTCTAAGATGGACTACATCAGCGGTTTCTCTAATTGCTGCAGACTGCAGTGCTTTTAAAGGGCATAAACTCCATGCCAGCTGAGTATCACACTGATAAAAATAAAATCATGTGCTGTTCTTTCTGACTATTGTCACCATTATCCAAAGTTGTAGCTCACACCAATGACAAGCTGTACCAGTACAAACTTATTATTGAGTATTCTATAGTCCCCTATTGAGAACTGCTCTCCAGGCAAAAGTTCTGCTTCTCAGGAAGGTAATTGAGAGTCCTGGATCACGTCTGTGACAGCACGTCCTGTTCTAGCCTAAGTGGTTGTTCCCTGTATTTAAATGCAGGCTGTCTCCAGCAGGATGGCAGGCAGGCAGCCATCATTATTCCCCAGGCAGGTCCTGTCTTAGAGCGCTGCCTAGTGCATACCTGTCCTGTATACTGTAGTCTGAAGACGTACTGTTACTGGAGCAGCCTGGAATTATTCATGCCTTAGGAGACTTTGTTCTCCTAACTCTGTGTGTGTGTGCCTGCTTGTGTGTGTGCCTGCTTGTGTGTGTGCCTGCTTGTGTGTGTGCCTGCTTGTGTGAATTTCATCACGCACACACCCACCCGTCTCCAGGTATGTGCACCTCATTTCTTCTCTTGCTAAATGAGCTCAGTTCCTTCCTTTAGCCTTCATAAAGTGCAGTATCAGCAGATTCTCTGATACTGCGCTGTTGGTTGTCACCATTAGAGCAGTGTTATTCTGGGGTATTCAAAGACAGCCTGTTTGGAGGTCACAGAGGGCAGTGTGGTTTAGCTGGGGAGTGGGGAGTGAGTAACAATTACCCTCATGCTGTACTTTGGTACGACAAGCTCCAAAATGTCCCTCTGCTGTCAGGCCCGCACTCCTCGAGGTCTATGAAGTTTTGATTGGGAGGACCTAAATAATCTGCTCTGCACAAAGCCCAGGGCTAAGATCATGCAGTGTGAAAAGCCCTCTAATACTAGCTCCTCATTCACAGTCTGTATCAGTGCCTCAGAGCACGATTGAGAGGACTGCCCAGCCCCAGCAGTTGACTCTTTTTAAATTCACAGCCTGTGGGAATGATAATGGTGATTAATTGCGGAATGACCCGTAGATAAATGATCCTTCGAGTTTCTACTACACAGGTGATGGCAAAACCCACAGGTTCTCCCGGCTCTAATTAAAATACCAAGAGAAGAGGTAATGTCATGAATTTGGAAGTGGTGTGTTTAGGAGCCACCTCTCTATCACCTCTCTATTTCTGCAGTGCTGTCAGCCAGTCACTCTCGAAAGGAGGCATATTTTATATGCTGAGCAGTCATTTTAGTGTGTGTGTGCGCGTCTGTTTGTGCACGGGTGCTCTCTGAGCCCTCTTAACGCTGAGTCAAGTGTATTCTCTCCTCTTGAGCCTGCTATTGTATTAACTTACTAAAGGCATGGCTCCCCTGCTCTGGAGTTGGCCTCTAATGACCGGTAGAGAGGCTCGTGACTGTCTGGGAATCTCAGCCTCAGAATTACAGTGCCTAAGGATAGTATTTAGACCCTTTGACTTTTTCCATATTTTGTTAGGTTACAGCCTTATTCTACAATTGAATACGTTCCCTCAATCTACACAAAATACCCCATAATGACAAAGCAAAATCTGTTTTAGACATTTTTGTGAATTTATAATAGATGGAAATATCACATTTACATAAGTATTCAGACCCTTTATGCAGTACTTTGTTGAACTACAGCCTCGAGTATTCTTGGGTATGACACTACAAGCTTGGCACACCTGTATTTGGGGAGTTTCTCCCAGTCTTCTCTGCAGATCCTCTCAAGCTCTGTCAGGTTGGATGGGGAGTGTTGCTGCACAGCTATTTTCAGGTCTCTTCAGAGATGTTCAAGTCCGTGGCTCTGGCTGGGCCACTCAAGAATAATCAGAGACTTGCTGCATGCTTAGGGCCATTGTTCTGTTGGAAGGTGAAACTTTGCCTCTGTCTGAGGGCCTGAGCGCTCTGGAGCAGGTTTTCATTAAGTATCTCTCTGTACTTTGCTCCATTCGTCTTTGCCGCCCAGTCCCTGCCGCAGAAAACCATCCCCACAGCATGATGCTGTTTCTTTCAGACGTGACACTTGGCATTCAGGCCAAAGAGTTCAATCTTGCTTTCTTCAGACCAGAGAATCTTGTTTCTCGTGGTCTGAGAGTCTTTAGGAGCCTTTTGGCAAACTCCAAGCGGGCTGTCATGAGGAGTGGCTTTTGTCTGGCTACTCTACCATAACGGCCTGATTGGTGGAGTGCTGCAGAGATGGTTGTCCTTCTGGAAGGTTCTCCCATCTCCACATAGGAACTCTGTAAATCTGTCAGTGACCATCCGGTTCTTGGCCACCTCCCTGACCAAGGCCCTTCTCCCCTGATTGCATACTTTCTAGGAAGAGTCTTGGTGGTTCAAAAGGTCTTCCATTTTAAGAATGAGGGAGATCACTGTGGTCTTGCGGACCTTCAATGCTGCAGAAATGTTTTGGTACCCTTCCCCAGATCTGTGTTTCAACACAATCTTGTTTTGGAGCTCTACGAACAATTCCTTCGACTTCATGGCTTGGTTTTTCCTCTGACATGCACTGTCAGCTGTGGGACATTATATAGACAGGTGTATGTGCCTTTCCAAATAATTTCCAATCAGTTGAATTTACTACAGATCTCCAATCAAGTAGTAGAAACCTTTCAAGGATGATCAATGGAAACAGTATGCATCGGAGCTCAATTTCAGTCTCATAGCAAAGGGTCTGAATACTTTTTATTTTTTATTATTAATACACTATCCCTACATTTGTAAATATATATATTTAAAAAAAATCTGTTTTCGCTTTTCATTAGGGGGTATTGTGTGTAGATTGCTGTTTTCGCCTGCCATATCAGTTCTGTTATACTCAGACATTATTTTAACAGTTTTAGAAACTTTTTAGAGTGTTTTCTTTCCAAATCTACCAATTATATGCATATCCTAGCTTCTGGGCCTGAGTAACAGGCAGTTTACTTTGGGCACGCTTTTCATCAGGACGTGAAAATACTGCCCCCTACCCAAGAGAGGTTAAAGAAGAAATGTCTTTGTTTCTTGCCGTTTTGAGCCTGTAATCGAACCCACACATGCTGATGCTCCAGATACTCAAGTAGTCTAAAGGTCAGTTTTATTGCTTCTTTAATCAGGACAACAGTTTTCAGCTGTGCTAACATAATTGCAAAAGTTTTTTTAATGATCAATTAGCCTTTTAAAATGATAAACTTGGATTAGCTAACACAACGTGACATTGGAACATAGGAGTGATGGTTGCTGATAATGGGCCTCTATACGCCTATGTAGATATTCCATTAAATCAGTTTCCAGCTACAATAGTCATTTACAACATTAACAATGTCTACACTGTATTTCTGATCAATTTGGTGTTATTTTAATGGACAAAAGATTTTATTTTCTTTCACAAACAAGGACATTTCTAAGTGACTCCAATATTTTGAACGGTAATGTACTTACCACACCATCATCTAATTGGACTTCCTCTATACGTCCATGCTTGTGGTTAAATTACTCTATCATAACATTTTGTCTGTCATATCTAGGGCGGTCATACTTAGTGGTGTGTTGCTTAGGGCACTATCCTAAGTTGATAACTACAGCTACAGCTGTAAAGCACCAGCTTCGGACAGTCTAGAGGGATGACCTATGGACAGTGGTGTAAACTACTTAAGTAGTACTTGAAAGTATTTTTACTTAAGTAGTTTTTTTTGTGGTATCTGTACTTTACTATTTATATTTTTGCCTACTTTTACTTCACTGCATTCCTAAAGAAAATGATATAACTTTTACTCCATACATTTTCCCTGACACCCAAAAGTTCTTTATACATTTTGACAGGAAAAGGGTCCAATTCACATACTTATCAAGAGAACATCCCTGGTCATCTGCCTTTGATCTTGCGGACTCACTAAGCACATGCTTTGTTCATAAATTATATCAGGTTTTCCTAATATTAGGATTTTGAAATTATTCATACTTTTACTTTTGATACTTAAATATATTTAAAGCCAAATACTTTTAGACTTTTACCCAAGTAGTATATTTTACTGGGGTATTTAACTTGGGTCTTTTTCTATTAATTTATCTTTACTTTTACACCAACAACCAAGAGAATGAACTAGAGAAAAAATAAACGAAAACAGCAAACAACAATGCCAAAAACAACACACACAAAACGAAGGACATCAAGAACAACTAAAATCACAATAGCAATGCCAACTGTATATGTTTGTGTGCATGTCTGGCACATACATGTACAGTGGGGCAAAAAAGTATTTAGTCAGCCACCAATTGTGCAAGTTCTCCAACTTAAAAATATGAGAGGCCTGTAATTTTCATCATAGGTACACTTCAACTATGACAGACAAAATGAGAAAGAAATTCCAGAAAAACACATTGTAGGATTTTTAATGAATTTATTTGCAAATTATGGTGAAAAATAAGTATTTGTTCACCTACAAACAAGCAAGATTTCTGGCTCTCACAGACCTGTAACTTCTTCTTTAACCTGTAGTGAACGGGACCGTTGTCTACATCTGACACTAATTAGCATAACACAACGGACATAAATCTTCCTAGAAAATATTCCTATTCATGAAAATCACAAGTGAAATATATTGGAACACAGCTTAGCTTTTTTAAATTTTTTAATTAATAACTTTTTTTTGTTAATCACCCTGTCATCTCAGATTTTCTAAATATGCTTTACAGCCAACGCTAGACAAGCATTTGTGTAACTTTATCATAGCATTATGCCTTGCTAGCAGCAGGCAACCTTGTCACGGAAATCAGAAAAGCAAACAAATTAAATCGTTTACCTTTGATGAACTTCGGATGTTTTTACTCACGAGACTCCCAGGTAGACAGCCAAAGTTAATTTTTTTCCCCAAAAGATTATTTTTGTAGGTGAAATAGCTCCGTTTGTTCTTCACGTTTGGTTGAGAAATCGCCCGGAAATTGCGGTAACCAACACCAACGCCAAATTAGCTCCATAATATCGACAGAAACATGGCAAACGTTGTTTAGAATCCATCCTCAAGGTTTTTTTCTAATATCTATTCGATAATATATTCCTTCGGGACAATTTAAAACGGGAATGTTTTTTTTCCAAAAATGAAAATACTGCCCCCTAACACCAAGAGGTTGAAGCTCCTCTGTCCTCCACTCGTTACCCGTAGTAATGGCACCTGTTTGAACTTGTTATCAGTATAAAAGACACCTGTCCACAACCTCAAACGGTCACACTCCAAACTCCACTATGGCCAAGACCAAAGAGCTTTCAACGGACACCAGAAATTGTAGATCTGCACCAGGCTGGGAAGACTGAATCTGCAATAGGTAAGCAGCTTGGTTTGAAGAAATCAACAGTGGGAGCAATTATTAGGAAATGAAAGACATACAAGACCACTGGTAATCTCCCTCGATCTGGGGCTCAACGCAAGATCTCACCCCGTGGGGTCAAAATTATCACAAGAACGGTGAGCAAAAATCCCAGAACCACATGGGGGACCTAGTGAATGACCTGCAGAGAGCTGGGACCAAAGTAACAAAGCCTAACATCAGTAACACACTACGCCGCCAGGGACTCAAATCCTGCAGTGCCAGACGTGTCCCCCTGCTTAAGCCAGTACATGTCCAGGCCCGTCTAAAATTTGCGAGAGAGCATTTGGATAATCCAGAAGATTGGGAGAATGTCATATGGTCAGATGAAACCAAAATATAACTTTTTGGTAAAAACTCAACTCGTCGTGTTTGGAGGACAAAGAATGCCGAGTTGCATCCAAAGAACACCATACCTACTGTGAAGCATGGGGGTGGAAACATGTTTTGGGGCTGAAATCATGCTTTGGGGCTGTTTTTCTGCAAAGGGACCAGGACGACTGATCCGTGTAAAGGAAAGAATGAATGGGGCCATGTATCGTGAGATTTTGAGTGAAAACCTCCTTCCATCAGCAAGGGTATTGAAGATGAAACATGGCTGGATCTTACAGCATGACAATGATCCCAAACACATCGCCCGGGCAACGAAGGAATGGCTTCGTAAGAAGCATTTCAAGGTCCTGGAGTGGCCTCGCCAGTCTCCAGATCTCAACCCCATAGAAAATCTTTGGAGGGAGTTGAAAGTCCATGTTGCCCAGCAACAGCCCCAAAACACCACTGCTCTAGAGGAGATCTGCATGGAGGAATGGGCCAAAATACCAGCAACAGTGTGTGAAGACTTACAGAAAACGTTTGACCTCTGTCATTGCCAACAAAGGGTATATAACTTTTGTTATTGACCAAATACTTATTTTCCACCATCATTTGCAAATAAATTAATTAACAATCCTACAATGTGATTTTCTGGATTTTTTTTCTCATTTTGTCTGTCATAGTTTAAGTGTACCTTTGAAAATTACAGGCCTTGTCTTTTTAAGTGGGAGAACTTGCACAATTGGTGGCTGACTAAATACTTTTTTGCCCCACTGTATGTGTGTGTTCTTGTATGCGTTTATTTGAATGAGTGGGTGTGTGTACATGTGTACAAACACCTGCACGGCATCAGCCTCAGGCAAACCAGCATTAGCTGTAAAAACACTGCCCCTCAGTGTCATTCAAACTGACTTTATTATGTTTTATTTTTTACTTTGACTTTAATCTTTGACCATCATTATCTCCCGCACATTAACTCTACTCCCACTTGTCTCCAATACCACATCCCAACCCTCAGCTTCCCTCAGCCCATCCCACCTATCTCTGCTGGCCACTGAGAAATCAGACCATACCCTGAGAAATCAGACCATCCTGCTGAGTACCTGACAGACTACCATTTCTATAGGAGAAGTTAAAACCATCTAACAATGGAGCTTTTAGTATATAAAAAGGCTTGAAATACCTCTACCGGTATGCCATCAAGCCCTGGGGTTTTTCCAGGCTGAAAGAATTTAATAGCCTCTAATTTGGCATTCTCACGGATCTTTCTGTAGATTTGTTAATTTTCCATTTTTTAAATATTATTTGGAAAGAATTCCTTACCGTAATCTTCATTCAGTGGGATAGGATGAGACGGAAAAGAGAACATATCCCTAAAATATTTTGCTTCCTCTTTTAAAATATCATTCGAAGAGTCATAGATTACTGTCTTCAGCAATGAGTTTCTGCAAATTTATTTTTGTTAGCATTCCTGTATTGGAGATTCAGGAAGAATTTAAAATTTTTCTCCATATTCTATCCAGTTTGCTTGAATAAATTCCTCAAGTTCTTTTTGTTTTTCCTCTAACTTATTTTGAATCTCTGTAGTATCGTTTTTATTGCTATCTACATGTACTATTAGTTCATGGATTTCCCTTGTTAGTCTGGTCTCTTTTTAGCCAGAAACTGCTTTTTTATTATTGATGAATATTGAATTGAATGGGGTCTGAAGGTACGTTTTAATAAAGGTTTCCCAAACAATAAGGGGATTTTCTGAACCTATATTATACTGGAAAAATTCAGTTCTTAATTATTTTGTCTTAGTTAAAAATGTTGTCCTCCAGTAAACTTTGATTAAATTTCCAATATCCCTGTCCACGTGGACAACCTGAGTTATGTGAATGCCAATTAGATGTTGATCCGATCACATTCTGTCTCCTTTTAAAACTTTTTGAACCTTTATGCAAGAGAGAAAGAGACTTAAGTAGGCAAGACGACTAGCTTGATTAAGTCTCCATGTATATCTCACTAGGTTTTTTAGTGTCCAAATATCCACTATTTCTAATGTGTCCATAATATTTGTGATTTCCTAAAGGGCACGGTGATAATAGTTTGTAGAATGATTACCTTTACGTCCAACTTAACACCTGTGTTAGTCTCCTACCATAATGGTTTGATCATTTGTTGCCTGTAAGTTCAACAAATTGCTATAAATGTTTTCAAACAAGTATGCATCATCCTGATTTAGACCATATAGATTAATGAGCCAAATCTCTTTTTCATCCACTTTCATAATCAAAAAGATCCACCTTTCTTGCGAATCATCATTCCTGACTATTTGCACATTCCGATTGAAATGTTTGTTAGTTCATATCACACCTTTTGAGTTCCTTTGTCCATGGCAGAGAATTATTTCACCACCCCATTCCTTTTTCCACACAACTTCTTCTAAGGATGTAGAGTGAGTTTCCTGTAAACAGTATGTTATATTCATTTTATTTTAGCCACGTAAAGATGGATCTTTTTTTATAATCTGCTAAACCGTTATAATTAGAACTGGCTATGCTTATTTCCCCCCTTACCATAACTAGATACCATTCTCAGTCTAAATTCACCATAATTAGTGCTTGTAAAGTTACTGCCATCAGAGGTATTATGATGGTCAAAATTAGCTTTCAAATGTCTGATATTTAGAATTCAAGAAATAGGTTCTAGCAATATTTGTTTTATTCCCCTGCCTGTTTGCCTGTGAGGCAATGCCACAGCTGTTAGAAAATTAAGACAATATATTTTATGTGTAGTAAATCTGAGTAGGTTGATGTGTATGATATTGGATGTGATTTAGTGAGAGCGTGTACAATGTCTGTGTAAGAGTAAGACTATAATGTGTGATGTCCAAATAAATAGTAACTCCGACAATTTGCATGGTTCAGTGTATTTGTGTAACATGTAGTGGGTATAGCCTTAATATTCATGAGGATAATGATGATGATGATGATGATGATGTCAGAAGGTGAATTCACCAATTTGTAAGTCGCTCTGGATAAGAGCGTCTGCTAAATGACTTAAATGTAATGTAAATGTAAATAATTGTAATTCATATCGTATCACTGTCATAGTTGCATCATAATTACCTTTAACATCATTGAAAAACATCCCAGCATTTCCATAGCAATTCATGTTTCACATGATCATGAAAGAGACCGCGCGTTACTCTAGAGACGGCTTCACTACAGTACAAATGTATTCTGTACAATATGTTATTATTCCCCAATGCTCCTATTCTGATATCTTCCCCTTGCTTGTTGTAAACATATATAAACTTGTAGACAAATACATAAAAAAGAAACAAACATATTAAATTATAAAACAGTTCTCGACAATAGAGATGGCGAGAAGAGCGCAAGATCAGGGTGTGTGTGTGTAAGTCCGTATGTGTAAACGAGCATGTAATTGAGTACGTGTGCGTTGATATCCACTTCATAGTGTTCAGATATTTTTACAGTTCTATTTGTTAACGGCATGTGTGTTAACATCAGAAGAGTGTTTTGGCGATTCCCTTCCACGTGGTGCAATCTGAGTGACTACTACCTCATCTGTTGCTGTTATCAAGGGCAATTTGACTTGTTAGGTTTCTAACCTGCTGACTGTTTCTGGCATTGGTACTGGTACCAAAGGGGACCAACTATTCTACCGATTCTTATTCCGTATTGTTGTCCTACCGGAACGCATGAGTATTTTACTATTTGCATTGTAGTTGAGACTACGCATGGCTACGAATGATTATTGTTACCATTTTTTGGGGGGAGATGGAAAGTGTGGGACACCTCAGTGATCTCTTTTACGACCCGTGTGGGACACCTCTGAGATATCACAATATGTATTCCAAGGTTATCCCCGTTGAGGGGCTTGTCCGCCCCTTTCTGTTCTCGTGGGCGGCCTCGCACAGTGTTGCACGTAGCCTCGACCCACCCACTGGCCTCGACGAGGCTCATCATGGAGCTGGGCTAGTATCTCCCCCCCTTTTGTCTCCGGACACCCCAACCATCGGTTGGTGTTGGTTTCCGAGGCACAAACAAATATATTGTGCACTTTGTACAAGTTGTCAGCAGCTGCGTTGTTTGTAGATTGGCTGTAACCTTTCAGCCAAATCTCCTGGTGTTTTTGCTTCAAAATGCTTAGTGACTATCATGGCCCGCATTTTCCACAGCGTCCACGTGTGGGAACCGTTTCAGTAACTGCGAACTGAGACGAGGATATCTTTCGGCGATATCACACAGTGTTATACTAGTTGGAGTTACCGGGTCAGTGGCGGGACTGGAGCTGTTAGTTTCATTGTTAAGGGGTCTGTCGCCCTCAAAGTGGAAAATCTATCATCGGAAGCAGAGTCCACTCTGAACATTGATACTTAGTTTCCTGAGACTGCTGCACTGCATGCAGAAGTGTCTGAAGGACAAGAGAAGTTCATCTTAGCTACAGTATTGCATGACTCCAATGAGGACGGAAGTTGCTCACTCAGAGACTGCTTCCTCGAAATCATGGAAATAATAGTCTGAGGTTTGCTGATTTGTATGTGCTGAGATATTGTAATATCCGCTTGAGTCAGATTTTGTACCAAGAGTTATCAAAAAGTATTCTTCCCAAGGGGTCCTTGTGGATGACTGTGTTGCAGCATTAGGAGAACACAGTGTTGTCAGTGGAGGCAGCACGGTTACTTGTGACCACAATTGGTTGTTTTTCCAATCAATCAGTGGGACCAAACGATCCATCAAGCCTGCTCAGAGTAGCAGGTGTTCAGTTTTGTGGCTGGTAACATACACAGGGTGAACAAGCGATACGTTTTGGAAGTGTAGTTTCAGCATGAGTCACTTTGTGAGTGGCGAAGTAGTTTGAGTGAAACCTCAAAGTTTAGTGTTGTTTTCAACCAAAGTTTAGCTAGGTTCACAGCCCTTTTGAGATCATTTTATCCATGTTTGAGAGATGAGTGTTATTGTCGAGCCGAATGAATTCGTGCATCACAGGGCTCTACACAATTTTTTTCCCCCAAGGAGTACATGTGCTCCGAAATGAAAAAATGTAGGCGCACCCAGAAATTGAAGCGCACAGTGTAAAATGTTAAAGTAACAAAGCATTTATTACATACATATTTATACTGCTTGTGTGTGTGCACATGTACCAAGGGGCACACATCTATGAAACAGCACATACCACCAAAACCACACATTGACCCATGCCTACTCGACGCAAAGGATATCAGATGTCCAGCTGCTTTTGTATGTTGGCCGTCTGGCATGCTAAGAGGTCAGCCAGCGATCCATGGCAGCAATGGGATCAAACTCCTCGACTGAAGGCCCCTCCAGGCTGATCCTCATCAGGTCTTCCCTGGGGGAGACCCCAAGGCAGCTTCTTGTCGAATTCTTAATCCGGTTCTGCGCAGAGAAGCCTCGCTCACACTGAGTGGCTGAAATGGGCAACACCAGCATAAGCTGCACCAACTCCAGTATGTTCTAGGGAAAATATATCTTTCAATTTCATTTAAACTCTTACCATTAACTTATCAAAACCACAGATAGAAGGATACCATACATAACCACTCAGGACTGTTAGCCTGCCTTGTAATCGTGACAAAGGACCCCTACAGGCAACATGGTCTCCCACAGGCCACTGTAGAACTTGTCCTACTGCCCCTTCCACTCAAAGGTGAGAAGGCTGGCCTGGTCTTCTGGCCATGTGTCAGAGTTTAGCACTCTGAAAGACTCCACTGCGGTCTGGACACCCTCATCCTTCAGCAAACCACCAAACCTGGCTTTGAGATCATCCACGCTGATGTTGACGGCTGCCTCCATGTGCTGCTTCAGTTGGGGATTGGTGAGGTCTGTGAAGACTTTCATATTCCCCTTCAGTGTTATTCCCTTTAACAGAAATGACACACACACACATGTATATAGAGATTCACACACCAACACACAATGAAATGTCTGGGCATTTGTCTGTCTCCCATATATATATATTTTTTTTAAAGACTTCTCCACTGCATTTCCCTCCTTATCCTCGTTGTTCTATTAGGCAACGAATACATTGATTCTCACACTGAGAATCTGTCTTAATCATCGATTTTTAATCATCGATTTCTCTTGCATCCTAACAAGCTGTCATCCTAACACACCTGGAATCTCCTCTCATCACCCTGCAGCTGAGCAAGCATGGTCTGGATCTTCTCCAGCATGCCTCCTGCTTTTGCCCTAAGCTTTAGTGCTTCCAGTCTGGTCACTGTCTTCCTCAAGTCTGATGTGGCTTGGGGGAGGATCAGATCATTCCTTTGCAGGGGGATGTTAAGTGAGGATAGCTCCTCAAACATGTCTGAAAGAAAATGGCAGAATACACATACTCCATTTCCCGTATTATCTGTTAAGTAGTGAGTAAATAAACTATCACCTGTCAATTACTTGATTCTGACAGTTTATTTGAGTCTTGTGGTATTACATTTTCTGTGTAAATCTTACCTCCTTTGCCCGCCCTTGAACTTCCGTTGTTGTTGATGCTACAGCCAGGTGCTCCATGTGCTGCAGAACAACGGAGTACTGGCCTTTGTCAGTGGCAAGGTCCTTGTCTTTTCCATGCTGCAGGAACAGTTTTTTTGAGGTCTCTGTAGACATGGGGGATCCAGCGAGTGCCCTTGACGCTAGATGGTGTGCAAATATCCACACAGCGCTCTCGCCCAAAAACATAGAGCTCTTGTTTGGATTTTCCGCTGAAGTGATACATCTTCCATTTCAGATTCAGAAGATCGTACACGGCAGACACCTTTTGGCTCTTTCTTCTGAAAGTATTGCCAGCCCTAGCCTGGCAATACATTCAGGTCTAGCCTGTGAAAGTCAGAACAGAATCTTCCAAACAATTCAACCCCCCCTGTCTCTTGTGCCAGCAGAAAACAATAAGTCTGTGGTATTTACCATTCCAGCACTTAGAGCGCGCATGCACACACACACACTGTTTAACATTCTCTGCTTGCAAATAAAACTCAATCATAGGTTTGTAACTAATAAATTATCTTTGTGGCATACAGTGTATTGGAATTATATGCCCCCCTGCCTCTCTCTGCAGATGGGCAATCACTCCCCCATGGTGGCCCATGTTCACGGAGGCACCATCTGCCCCGAAGGACATGCAATTCTTCATCCATGACCATCCAATGAGCAAACAGCACGAAATGCGGCCTTGGTGGCATCCAAAACACCTCGAATGACAACACAAAAAAACTATTCTACAAAAGTATTTCTGACAAACTAAATTCTATCTCCATTACGAATAATGATTCAACTTTACACAAGAATAAAGCCTGTAAAGAGAAACAACTTACCAATTGCATGGGAGTGCTCAAGAGTCTGTCTGACCAGGAGATCGACTGGCTTCCCATCCTCCAACAAGAGCATGAAGACAATCTCGCATTCAGTGTTGGATATATCAGTGTCTCCGTCTATTAGAATGGCAAAATGCTTCGTGGCTTTCAGCTTCGCTGACAGGCCCTCTCATTATGTCAGCAACTTTACCAATCATCTATGCACATCTTACATCATTGTCATATGTGGGATTAATGTCAACTCTGTTTTTGTGGTCTGATAAGCGGCCCAAATTTGATTAAAGGTTCTTCTTTTGCAATGAAGTATGCAATGTTTATCTTTAATTTCAGATGCCTCCTCTTTTCCTCCAGACAACAGCACTTGCCTTCTCAAGGCTGCTGACACAGTGCCTGATGGTTTCTCCTGTCTCAACAGGTACAGATATCTGTACTGGATATTCCGCTGCGAGATGTTATGTTTTGTTACATTATCTCTTTTCAGATGCGGGTTTCCTGACACGAAGGACTAGCTTCCCGCCTGTTTCTGCCCTCTACAATATTTGCAGAACATGACGTTGTTTTCGAAATCTAGCAATGGGATCATTTTGAGCAAATTCCCATTGAAATCTATATGTTCTCCTTCCACCAGGCTACAGTGGACGTTGAAGTGACAGCGAGGGTCACGGTAGCTTCGCTAACATTGTTCTCAGCAGCTTAGCTAACGTTTTTTCTCAGCATCCCTTACATTAGCTGCCATGTCAACATTAGCCGGCTCAGGTAAACCTTGTGAAGAGGCTTCGTTAGTTGAAACTTGTGAATCCCCCTCGCTGGATTCCTCTTTCTCCTCATCGCTTTTTCACTTAAAATAACATTGAAAGGCTTCATTTTTATCGATGACTGCACGTTAACTTATAGCCTATACCGATTTATTTTTTCCAGTGTTGTTCACCTTTCTCTCACTCTGACTGGACTGCGTCATCACAGAAAACTTTACTGTGGTTGGCGTATACCGCTTGTAAAATGTGGGACTTGTAGTTTTTAAACAATTAGCAGCAGGGGGGAAAGCAGGGGGATTTACGGTTGGTTGTAATCTTTACTCACACACTGCTCGTAAATTTCTTTTTCCTGCGCACATCTATTTTTAGGGGCATATGCGAGTGAAATACTCGCACTGTAGAGCCCTTCATCATTGGTGAAGCAGTCCTCCAGGACTGTTTCCATGTAGCGACTTACAGAGTTGTGTTTTGTGGTCATATTCCCCACAAAGTGGAGGGGTTATTCACACCATTGTGATGTGCCATTTGTGTTCATGGTGAAAACAGATCGGAGTTTGTGTGGAATTGGCTATAGTGATGTGGTTTACCTTGTGTGACACATCGTTTGTGTCTATAGAGTCCGTAGCCAAAGCTTGTGGTCTTGTTTCTTGATCGAGTGGGCCCTGAATAGGGTTACGAGTGAGAGCGGGGGTAATTTGATTGTTTACATCCTTGCTAATGGTGTTAATTTCGGCAGACCTTTTCACTCTTTCTCAATTTATTTCTCTTCTGTACGTCTCAACTTCTAGAGTGCATCGGTTTACGTTTTGATCGTCATTAAACTCTTTGTTACCCATGTGGGTTGTGGGCAGGATCATAGCGACCAGGTTGATTGTAGTGGTAGTCTTTTCACTGGCAATGTTCTTTATAGTTATTTTGACCTCGGTGGTTGTTGGTATCGTGGTTTTGTGGTAGATACCATTGTTGTGCGTCATCACTCCACGCTCCTATCCCTGATGCCGCACCCTCTAACTGGAATGAGTGCTCCTGCTCAATATTGAAAACTGAGATGTCAGGGCTCTTAGTGCGGCTCACTTTTGATGCCTCAAGGTGTTCTCGTCAGCTCTCTGAGTTCTGAGATTGGCAAACCAACGTGGGCTGTAGGGCCCAAGTAGTTAATGAAGTTAGGATACATTTTCTACATGAACATTTGTTTGAATGGTAATAACTCTTCCATTCCTGTTTCAGTGAGTAGTTTTGCGTAGTTTTGCACATGTTGCTGTTGTAGACGGACTAACCATGTCGTGTCTATTCGACACTTGTTTCAACAGATAAAGCTTGCCAGTACCCGTTGCGTTCGGGTAGCCATCAAAGGCGTCCTCCATGTCTGCCAAGAATGTCTGTGTCGTTTGGCTTCCCTGGATCTGAGTCAAAGGTGCAAAAGTTTTTGATTTTGTCAGGGTGTTCCACGCTAAGAGCATTTTGGCTTTGTTGGTGACGAGGCGCCATATTACTCTGTGCCGAATGGCCAAGAAGAAAAGACTAGGGACACCTGAGAGGTAAAGTCTGAAACCTTCTGTCGTCTTCACTCCTTTGTGTACCGAGCTCAGTTTGCAATCTTGGTTGCTTTGTTGGGTAGTCACACTGTAGCGCGTGACTGTTCTGGAGTTCCTCCAGGTGGTACCTAAGGATGGTATTCTGCTGCATATCAGAGTCCAGTTTGGAGCTTAGAGTGCTTATTTTAGACACGCGAGTGTCATACTTGCTCCGTTCGGCCACATACTTAAATGTCATGGTTTGCAGGGAAGTCTTGAGTGCGGAGGAAGAGATTCAGTAAATGAGATTTCCTCTGCTTGCTTAGATCATTTTGTCCGTATTCCTCACCGGGGTTCTCCCATCATTCATTTGGTCAGCGACTTCAAGGAGTTCCGCTGTTTTGTCATCCAACTTGTTCATTGTGTTCATTAAATGATCTTCGGTCTGCAGCATTTGGACTAGAACATTGTTGCTTTGAGTGTTCATCAAAACTGCATGCATGTTATCAAGTTACACGCCCCTGTTTGTAGCTAACTCATCCATTTTATCTAGTTTGGTGTGGACCTTGTCGGGTTTTATTTTGGCTAAATCAAGTTGTTCCTGTAGATGTTCATGTGTTTCCTTGTTTGTCGTCAAGTTTTTTCATTTCTTTTAGTTGTTCCGTTCTCAAACGCAGTTCTTCGGCTAGCAGTATCTTTTCTTTTTCGGCTTTTGTCATTCGTTTTCTGGTTCTCTCCCCCTGTCCCTTAATCTCAACCATTTCTAGCTCGTGCTTCTGCTGTGCACCGCGGTACTGGATCTATGTCAATCTCTGCTGACGACCATACTTCAGGGCTAAACTGGAGATAACCTTTACAAACCTGATGGTTTATTTTGGATGGCGTTTTTCGCATATTATTTCTTTTTTTTCGCTTATGCCGTTGTGATCTAACATTCTCAGCCCTTTGGCATAGTTTGGGTTTATGTTTCGCTGCTGAGTTCAGTGACCAATCAGTCCATGGGAGAGGGTTCACTTATTAGCAGGGGAATGGGGAACAGCCCCTTTGATAGCTTGATTTATTTTTTTACGTTTGGATTTTAACTTGTTGGAATCTGCAAAATGATTTAAATAAATGAATAGACGTTAATGACTCAATAGTGGATCATTAAAGTAGGAGTTGGACTTCAATGAACTTGCAAATTGAATTGATTTAGCAATGTTAATGATTAATCATACCTGTATAGGCTATCTGGGAATTACACTTTAATTAACCTGAAAGTCTCGCTGTATCTAGGTTAAGATTGACAAGTTTAAAATGTTTCATTGGTTGGAACAAATTAATTGGATCCTTAGCTGAATGATCAACCTGATAAAAAGGTTTGTTTGGCAATTTAACGTCCTTGTTAAATCGAATGAGACGACAATATCCAATAAGTTGAGATTGGTACAATATTATAAAGTGTAACCAGTTGTTACAGATGTGTGAACTTTTTGCCCCTGAATGCTGAAGTCACACGGGATTCCAGAAAAGGCGGGACTTCTGTTGCCCAAAGCGCGGGATTTCCACTGTAAAGAAAGGCAAATGGCTTCTCTCTGTTCGTTAGCTAATATTCTAATGCAAAGCTAGCCGTTCTTGTACAATAATTTTTAAATCGAGAACAAAAGGGACCCCTTCAATTTGGGAATGGGGGTTTACTAACGACGTCTCACGTTCAACCCAATCTGCGTTTCTTGCTAGCAATGTTACGGCGAGTATTTCTTTATGTTCCAGTATCTACTCGCACTCATGAAGTGCGAGAGAGACCGATAATACTTCGCTCCAGACAAACAAATATATCTTCTCAAATTTCCTTAATAGGCTGGCCGTTATGTCCTAGCTCTGGAAATTAATAATTACCTTACACACTCTGACCCTTTGTCAGGTATACAACACTGGAGTCAATCTCTCCCTGCTATCTGGGTCGAAAGGAAACTCTCACACTCGACGACAATCCTGCCTACTGCTCTTTTGGTGTATAACGTCATTTACTACGCAATTCCCGTAGACTGAATTCAACAGTAAGGCCTAATTGTTATTAAAAATACATTTAAAATAGTCGTAACCTGCTTGCATCTGCAAAACCCAAGCCTTACTTATGATTCAGTACAAAACAAGTTGGTTTAATTATTAATTTACTAGCTAATTAAATGGTAACACAGGATAAACACTTATTACGGTAAAAACAGGTCCCTAGCACACCAACACAACATGGCTGCTTGTTACAAAAGAGACAAGGGGGGGGGGCAGAGAGGGACAGATACACTTAACATTGATACATTTAGAAACTCCTCTCACTTATAGTAATCATATACTTTCCATACAAACCGCCAACCTCTGAGTAAGAAATCATTCAAGTATTTCGGGAAATGTCTTTGTTCGCCGTCTCTCTCTTGGTGGACAGGGCTGCCTTGGAAAGGGAGTTGGGACTTTTCGCTGCACACTTGTAAGGCTTTGATCTACCTAGCTTCCGTTAATGCAATCTCAGATGAATGAGTTAGTACATGCCGGTTTCATGATGTAGTTTACCCTAACAGTGAACCCAAAGTGAGGGGAGATGCCAAAACTGTTCCCTGGCTCATCCCCTCAACCCTTGTCCCCTGCATTCTTACATCACTGTATATCTCAGTATCTCTCTTCAGAACTGGGACACTGACAGCTTGGGTTCACTCAATGCTTTGTTATGGGCTATGTGTTGCCATTATGAGTGGAGACCTTTCCCCATTTGTGCCTGATTTGATATGAAGCCATTAGCAGAAATCACAATGCTTTTTTATACAGGGGATTAGCTCTAAACAATTGGAGCAACATGCTGGGAGTGCCTTGCCTGAATAGGCCCAGTCCAGTTTGGTGTTCTTATGAGATCATTGTGGCGTTGAACTCTGGGCCCGTATTTACCAAGAACAACTCAGATTAGGAGACACTGCTGATCTAGGATCAGTTTTGCCTATTAGTTTATAACAAACGGAAGGGGGGACCTGATCCCAGATCAGCACTCATCCTACTCTGAGACGCTTTATGAATATGGGCCCTGAAATGAATCACCTTTTTACTACTATATTCATAGTATGACACATTTAGAAATGTACAGTACCAGTCAAAAGTTTGGACACACCTACTCATTTCAGGGTTTTTCTTTGTTTTTTACTATTTTCTACATTGTAGAATAGTAGTGAAGACATCAAAACTCTGAAATAACACATCGAATCAAGTAGTAACCAAAAAAAGTGTTAAACAAATCAAAATATATTTTATATTTGAAAACCTTCAAAGTAGCCACCCTTTGCCTTGATGACAGCTTTGCACACTTGGCATTCTCTCAACCAGCTTCAAGAGGTTGTCACCTGGAATAATTCTTTGCAAAATTTGAGTTGGGCCATCCGGACCTCAGTGAAGACCGGATACAGCCCGTTGGGGGAAATTAGTGGATAATACAAGGACTCTCCTCTCTATGTTCCAATGTGATTAGTGTCAGGCATGGACCTGTATACTGAGCATAACTTTAACACTCAGGGCCAGTGTATGCATGTGTGCTATGTCTAGACTAAAGGGTTGGCATTACATTTACATTTAAGTCATTTAGCAGACGCTCTTATCCAGAGCGACTTACCTAATGAATGTGTGTAGCAGAGAAAAAGGTTATCAATTTATCCTGCTTTAACCCCTCCCCCATGCTACTAGTTGTAATAGTAGCATGCACAAGGTGCAATTTCAAATTTGGAAGTGCATGGGCAGTTTTCCTCTTGTTACATTGTCATTTATTGACAGACCTTAGAAAGGTTATAAATAGCTATCAGAAATGTCCGGTTGATCAACTAGCTCATGTTATCTTAAGTTCTGGTAACCAGCTACACTATATATACAAAAGTATGTGGACATCCCTTCAAGTTCACAGAATGGGATCACAGGGGGCTGAAGTGCTTAGTGTGTAAAAAATCTTCTGTCCTCAGGTGCAACATTCACTATCAAGTTCCAAACATCCTCTGGAAGCAACGTCAGCACAATAAATGTTTGTTGGGAGCTTCATGAAATGGGTTTCCATGGCCGAGCAGCCGCACACAAGCCTAAGATCACCATCCGCAATGCCAAGCGTCGGCTGTAGTTGTGTAAACCTAGCAGCCATTGGACTCTGGAGCAGTGGAAACGCGTTCTCTGGAGTGATGAATCACTCTTCACCATCTGACAGTCCGACGGACGAATCTGGGTTTGGCGGATGCCAGGAGAACGCTACCTGCCCCAATGCATAGTGCCAACTGTAAAGTTTGGTGGATGAGGAATAATGGTCTGGGGCTGTTTTTCATGGTTTGGGCTAGGCCCGTTAGTTCCAGTGAAGGGAAATCTTAACTCTACAGCGTACAATGATATTCTAGACAATTCTGTGCTTCCAACTTTGTGGCAACAGTTTGGAGAAGGTCCTTTAAAAATCTAAATGTATTGGTCACATACATGTATTTAGCAGATGTTATTGCAGGTGTAGCGAAATGCTTGTGTTCCTAGCTCCAACAGTGCAGTAGTATCTAACAATACACAACATACACAAATCTAAAAAGTAAAATAATGGAATTACGAAATTAGGACGAGCAATGTCGGAGTGGCATAAACTAAAATACAGTATAATAGAATACATTATATAGAAATGAGATGAGTAAAGCAGTATGTAAACAACATTTATTAACCTTTTACGGCTGAAATACCGTTAACGGGATCGATTTGACAACAGCCAGTGAAAGTGCAGGGCGCCAAATTCAAACAAACTCATTAAATAAAATTCCTCAAACATACAAGTATTATACACCATTTTAAAGATAAATGTGTTGTTAATCCCACCACAGTGTCCGATTTCAAAAAGGCTTTACGACGAAAGTGTACCATGCGATTATGTTAGGTCAGTGCCTAGTCACAAAAAACACAATTTTCCAGCCAAAGAGAGGAGTCACAAAAAGCAGAAATTGATCAAATTAATCACTAACCTTTGATCTTCATCAGATGGCACTCATAGGACATCATGTTACACAATACATGTATGTTTTGTTCGATAAAGTTCATATTTATATCGAAAAATCTGCTTACATTGGCGCGTTATGTTCAGTAATGTTTTGCCTCCAAAACATCCTGTGATTTTGCAGAGAGCCACATCAATTTACAGGAATACTCATCATAAACGTTGATGAAAGATACAAGTGTTATTCATGGAATTAAAGATATACTTCTCCTTAATGCAACCGCTGTGTCAGATTTCAAAAAAGCTTTACGGCAAAAGCACACCATGCGATAATCTGAGTACAGCGCTCAGCCACCATACAGATACCCGCCATGTTGTGGAGTCAACAGAAGTCAGAAATAGTATTATAAATATTCAGTTACCTTTGTTCTTCATCAAAATGCACACCCAGGAATCCCAGTTCCACAATAAATGTTTTGTTTTGTTCAATAAAGTCCGTAATTTATTGTCCAAATACCTCCTTTTTGTTCCCGCGTTTAGTCCAGTAATAGTGCCCACACCTTGAGCATTTCTAAGTCCAGACGAAAAGTCAGTTCTATTACAGTTTGTAGAAACATGTCAAATGATGAAAATAATCAATCTTTAGGATGTTTTTATCATAAATCTTCAATGATATTCCAACCGGACAATTCCTTTGTCTTTAGAAATGAAAAGGAACAGAGCTTGCGCGTGTGACTAACCTCGAGGCTTTCTGCCAGACCCCGGATTCAAACAGCTCTTATTCGCTCCCCCTTCACAGTAGAAGCCTGAAACAACGTTCTAAAGACTGTTGACATCTAGTGGAAGCCTTAGGAAGTGCGATCGGACCAAATTATACATTTTTTTGTATATTGGATAGGCAATCACTTGAGAAACTACATCTCAGATTTCCCACTTCCTGTTTGGATTTTTCTCAGGTTTTTGCCTGCCATATGAGTTCTGTTATACTCAGACATCATTCAAACAGTTTTAGAAACTTCCGAGTGTTTTCTATCCAAATCTACTAATAATATGCATGTCTTGGTTTCTGGGCCTGAGGAGCAGGCAGTTTACTTTGGGCAAACTTTTCATCCGGACGTGAAAATAGCGCCCCCATGCCGTAAGAAGTTAGTGACTAGTGTTTCATTATTAAAGTGGCCAGTGATTCCATGTCTATGTATATAGGGCAGCAGCCTCTAAGGTGCAGGGTTGAGTAACCAGGTGGTAGCCAGCTATTGATGGCTATTTAAACGTCTGATAGCCTTGAGATAGAAGTCTCTCTTCCCAGCTTTGATGCACCTGTACTGACCTTGCCTTCTAGATGAAAGCTGATGAACAGGCTGTGGCTCGGTGGTTGATGATCTTTTTGGCCTTCCTGTGACATCGGGTGCTGTACAGTGGTTACTCCTTTAAAAGTTGCGTCATACTGCGGCAAACCTTGCGTGCTGTCTCAGCATTCTGTGGCACGTCATTTAATTCTCAGCCATTTTTTCTGTTACTGCAAGTTGTTGCTAGTTTGACCACCAGAGGGCGTCTTTGAGAAGCATTTGATAGTATTACGTATTGGCAATACCAGAGATTTTAAAACCTTTTTTGTAATAACAGTATATGGGATTGATTTTAAGAAATCTGGCTTAATTAATTTGATTAATATTAAGGTGTTTCTATTCAGAGATAAAGGAAATCCTCAGAGTTTCTATGGTGCTGTACAACGTGATGTCGGGAGTAGGCTCTAGGATCGGAGGATTCTAAGTTATTTGCCTTCACTAGACAACTTTGTTCCAATATTTCTGTAAGTCAGTGATATTTATTCCCATAGTAATTCGTTATGGGTCCATAACTAAATCAACTTATGCATTTTGAAAGTTTTTTTTTAATCATTATTTTATTAACGAAATGTGTTTATTTGCCTACTGTGCAGTCTACAGTAAATACTGTGGTAAACATGGGAAAGTGCCTAATTACATTCATAAGGGAGAGCAGGCCATGTCTGTACTACAGAATGCGGGAGACGGTGTTATGTCCGGTGTGCTGTCTTCACTATTATTCTACAATGTAGAAAATAGTGAAAATAAAGAAAAATCCTGGAATGAGTAGATGTGTCCAAACTTTTGACTGGTACTTGCTTGATTAATTAGATTAATACTATGGTGTTTCTATTCCATGAAAAACGAAAAATCCTCTGGGTTTCTGTTAGAATGGAACAGAAAATATGGCGCTGTACAATGTGACGGTAGACAGTACTGGGCTATTTAGCTAAAGAATCCCTGTGTCCTGTGCACGGGAGACCAGGCGACGGGGAGGAAGGAGTAGGCTGTCTTTGTTCTTAAATGATTCCATTTATGCTATTTCATAGTTGTGATGTTTTCACTATTATTCTACAATGTAGAAAATAGTGAAAAATCCTGGAATGAGTAGGTGTATCCCAAGTTTTGACTGGTACTTGCTTAATTAATTAGAATAATATTATGGTGTTTCTGCTACATGAAAAACGAAACCCTCAAGGTTTCCGCTAGGATGGAATAGAAAATATGGAGGTTTGTTTCAATATTTCTGTAGGTCAGTGATATTTATTCCCATAGTAATTCGTTATGGATCCATAACTAAATCAACAATGCAAACAAATGCAGTATTTTTTCATCATTATTTTATTAACGAAATGTGTTCATTTGTTTATTAGGTTACTGTGCAGTCTATGATACATACTGTAGTAAACATGGGAACGTGCCTAATTCCTTACATAAGGGAGAACAGCGCAGGAGACCGGGGTTCAAATTCCCGTCGGGGAGGAACGAGTAGGCTGTCCTTGTAAATAGGAATTTGTTCTTAACTGATTCCATATGTGTTATTTTGTAGTTGTGATGTTTTCACTATTTTTCTACAATGTAGAAAATAATAAAAATATAGAAAAATCTTGGAATGAGTAGGTGTGTCCAAAACTTTGACTGGTACTTGCTGTAACGAGTCAACCATGGCCCTTGAGCAATTTGCTCAAAATTGCTACAAAAATATTAACCCAAGCATAAAGATGTTGATGAAGAATTGCTGTTTTGAGTTAGATATCCTCTAGTGACTCCCAAACCCGCATGCGGGAGTGTAATCATCGCCTGAAACTAATTAGCATAACGCAACGGACATAAATATCCCTAGAAAATATTCCTATTCATGAAAATCACAAATGAAATATATTGAGACACAGCTTAGCCTTTTGTTAATCACCCTGTCATCTCAGATTTTCAAAATATGCTTTACAGCCAACGCTAGACAAGCATTTATGTAAGTTTATCGATAGCCTAGCATAGCATTATACCTTGCTAGCAGCGGGCAACCTTGTCACGGAAATCAGAAAAGCAATCAAATTAAATCGTTTACCTTTGAACTTCGGATGTTTTCACTCACGAGACTCCCAGGTAGATAGCCAAAGATTATTTTTGTAGGCAAAACAGCTCCGTTTGTTCTTCACGTTTGGCTGAGAAATCGCCCGGAAATTGTGGTCACAACAATTCTATTATTAAGAGCATATCAGTTAAAAATCCATACTAACATTCTAGCCTCAGTTTATTATCAAATCAAGCTGCATGTCCCTTCTGATCAACTGCTGCAAAAAATATTCCAAATTAGCTCCATAATATCGACAGAAACATGGCAAACGTTGTTTAGAATCTATCCTCAGGGTGTTTTATTAAAATCTATTCGATAATATATCTGTCGGGACAATTCGTTTTTCACTAGGACCGATTGGAGTAATGGCTACCTCTGTATTTTACGCGAGAATCTCTCTCGGACACACCATGTGACCACTTACGCAATGTGGCCGCCTACGGCTATTCTTCAACAGAAATGCGTAAAACAACGTCACAATGCTGTAGACACCTTTGGGAATACGTAGAAAGCGTAAGCTCGTTGATGGTACATAGATTTTTCTCAGGCCTGCAACATCAGTTCTGTTATACTCAGACAATCTCTTTACAGTTTTGGAAACGTTAGTGTTTTCTATCGAAAGCTAATTATATGCATATTTTAGCATCTTTTCCTGACAAAATATCCTGTTTTAAAACGGGAATGTTTTTTTCCCAAAAATGAAAATACTGCCCCCGAGCTATCTTTTTTGCAGGTGCATGGCAACAGCCGGATAAGATGAGGAAAAAGAGGGAACCCGCACACTGCTCTTTATGGTGTCACTGATCATTAATAAGCTTTACGTATCGGCCTCATGGTCTTTGTCAGAGCTTTTGTTGGGGAGGGTGGGTTCACACCTAGCTCGGCTATTAGACAATTCTTTAGTAAAGGTTGAATAGTCTTGTTCAGCTAATAGCCCATCCTGCTTTGCTTGTAAAAAACTAATAATAATTTTTCCCCTTTCCACACGTTAAAGATTCCAATAGATAAGTGTTTTAGCCATAATCGGCCCCAACGCAAGTTAATAGATTTGGGCACAGTCGATAGCATGCTGGACTTCGGGCTAGAATGTTAAGGTTTCAAAATCTGCTCCCTGCTTGCTATAATGAATTAGTTTGATACACCTGGTATTTGGATATGGCTGAAAAAATGACTAAATAGCCATTTTCAAAAACTAACTTTATGACAAAATATGCACAATCGTTTGTCTCTATATTAACTAACATATTCCTCTCCAAATATACACTTTTTGCTTGTCTCGTTATGACGGTACAATTACTTAAATTTGTTTCCCCGTAATGTTTTGTCAGCCATCTTTGCTGAAGTCACCAGGGACAGGTGGCCCATGTCAAATTTGTCATTGGAACCACTCGATATGATTGGTCATATATAAACCTTGGGACCCAAATGCATAATGAGTGCTGTAACTCCCCCTTGTGGTGGTCTGAAGCAATGAAGCCGTGACGCTGGGTACCTCGAAGTCCCGCGGTGTAAGCTCAACTTTTAAAGGAGGAACCTCTGAGGGTCTTGGAGCAGCCACTGGGATAGGTTTGATTGCCTTTGGGGGAACGAACAAAGGATCCAATTTGGGAAAGTCGTAATGCTGGTGAGTTACCACTGCCCTGATATCCCAAAGTTATTTCCGGCTGTATGTAGTAACACAAAACGCATTGTGGTTTAAAAATGTAAGAAATAACACCCCAAAAAAAACAAAATACTGCAAAGTTGCTTAGGAGCTTGAAGCAGAGCTTCCATGTGTATCGGCACCATCTTACATCATCCTGTTTCAGCATGAAAATGGCCCCATGCACAAAGTGAGAGGTCCATACAGAAATGCTTTGTCGAGACTGGTGTGGGAAGATCTTGACTAGCCTGCACAGAGCCATGACCTCAACCCCATTGAACACCTTTGGGATGAATTGGAACATTGAGTGCTAGCCAGGCCTAATCGCTCAACATAAGTGCCCGACCTCGCTACTGTGGCTGAATGGAAGCAAGTCCCTGCAGCAGTGTTCCGACATCTAGTGGAAGACCTTCCCAGAAGAGTGGAGGCTGTTGTAGCAACAAAGGGGGGACCAACTCCATATTAATGCCCATGATTTTGGAATGAGATACTTTTGATCATGTAGTGGATCTAAATCCACAATTTTCTAATTGTGTTGAGTCGCTCAGGTATCATATGAACACACACAAAACATGTCCAAATGTGTAGAATTGTAGGAAATTCGCTTTAAATCTGCAACATTTTCACTCCGCCCAAAGCAAAATGTGTACAATTGAACTTAACTGAAAATGTTTATTTCTGCCAGTAAGAGGGGCGTGTGGAACTCTTTGGGGTAACGTGGTTTGCGAGGTGGGGGATTTATTACTATGCCGATAAATGACCATATCCATCCGGACCTTTACCACCTAGAAAATGTGTGTAACCTGACCTACTAAAATAGGAGTTGAGTACCTCTGATCTATAGGCTAGTACCAGATGTGATGCATCATTAAACCTCTCCACGCCATAAGGTTCTTGTTCACAATTCGTTCAAGATTTCACGATTTCCCCATGTTTCCATCAGTGGGTCACCTCTTTGTTGCTGTTATTCAACCACTACTATTTTCTGTCAGAATGTTATTCATTGGCTCTCTGTTTTTAATTTAGTGGGTCTGAGGTTCACCTTGAAAGGGAGAGGGGGGTGCAAGTCAGTAGTAGGATGGTGTTCTTAATGTTTGGTACACTCAGTGCATTTTTACATTTTTAAAGTTATTCAAGTATAAATTACCAAAGTTACAATAGATTGCTAAAGAGTTTCTGTTAATTTCAAAAAATTAACATTATCTTTGGTAAATTACCGGCAGCTTTGCAACCTTAGGAATGGTGAATACAAGGCTGGCTTGCTGATTGAATGTTTACTGGACTTCAGTCAGTCTCTGAGGAGGGAGGCTGGGGAAACGAGAAGTTTTTGATGAAGGCTATTGACTGAGGCATTTCGCCTTGAAGCAAAGTCCACAGGAGAGAGGGGAAGAGGGGAAAACGTTTTACAAATTAGTTTCAAACATCAATCAAATGTATTTTTAAAGCCCTTTCTACATCAACAGATGTCGCAAAGTGCTATTCATGGAGCACATGTCAGATTTCCTCTACTGGTATGGTCCTTCTGTATGAGCTCTCCACATGGTTACATCAGTATCAATCAGCATCGAAGACGAAGAGGTGCTAGACAACAGATATTTTGGGAGATTTGCTTAGGCTATTATCTGCTTGATCCAAAACAACAAAGGTTATCTTTCAAGTAAGCTGGGATATAGAAGGAGATAATTGATTTGCAATTATTGTTTGCAAAGCTTGGAAAGCCTCCCTGGTCTTTGGTTGAGTCTGTGTTTGAAATTCACTGCTTGACTGAGGGACCTTACAGATAATTGCATGTGTGGGGTACAGAGATGAAGTAATATTTTTTATTTTATTAAACTCTATTATTGCACAAAGAGTGCCACGTATGTGACTTGTTAAGCAAATGTTTACTCCTGAACTTATTTAGTCTTGCCCTAACAAAGTGGTTGAATACTTGTTGACTTTTGAAAAAAATAATTCCACTTTGACATAATCGGGTATTGTGCATAGGCCAGTGACAATCTCAATTTAATCAATTTTAAATTCAGGCAGTAACACAAATGTGGAGAAAGTGTAGGCGTGTGAGTACTTTCTGAAGGCACTGTAGGTATCAGCCGTTGCTAGCTTAGTTGCTAGCGTTCAAAGCTAGCTAGCTAGCTAACAACCCAAATATCTGGAATAGTGACAAAGCAGTGGACGGAAGCAACTCAGACGGATTACCAGGACGTGTACTCAAAGCATGCGCAGACCAACTGGCAAGTGTCTTCGCTGACTTTTTCAACCTCTCCCTGACCAAGTCTGTAATACCTACATGTTACAAGCAGACCACAATAGTACCTGTGCCCAAGAAAGTGAAGGTAACCTGCCTAAATGATTACCAAAAGGCTGGTCATGGCTCACATCAATGGCATAATCCCGGATACCCTAGAGTCTATGTGAATGTGTTGGGGAGGTATGCGAAATGGAGTGGGTCTAGGGCCTAGACCCACTCCATTTCGCATACCTCCCCAACACATCCACAGATGACTCAATCGCACTCCACATTGGCCTTTCCCACCTGGACAAAAGGAACACCTATGTGAGAGTGCTGTTCATTGACTTTAGCTCAGCATTCAACACCATAGTGCCCACAACACTCATCACTAAGCTAAGGACCTTGGGACTAAACACCTCCCTCTGCAACTGGATCCTGGACTTTCTGACGGGCCGCCCCCCAGGTGGTAAGGGTAGGCAATAACACGTCTGCCACTCTGATCCTCAACACTGGGGCCTCTCAGGGGCGCGTGCTTAGTCCCCTCCTGTACTCCCTGTTCACCTACGATTGCGTGGCCAAACACGACTCGAACACCATAATTAAGTTTGCTGACGACACAACAGTGGTAGGCCTGATTTACCGACAACATTGAGACAGACCTGGCAGTCTCTGACCTCTCCCTCAATGTGACCTATACAAAGGAGCTGGTTGTCGATTACAGGAAAAGGTGGGCTGAACAGTCCCCCATTAACATCGGTGGGGCTGTAGTGGAATGGGTTGAGAGTTTCAAGTTCCTTGGTGTCCAAATCACCAACGAACTATCATGTTCCAAACGCACCAAGACAGTTGTGAAAAGGGCACAACAATACCTTTTCCCCCTCAGAGGAGACTGAAAATATTCTACAACTGCACCATCGAGAGCATCCTGACCGGTTGCATCACTGCCTGGTATGGCAACTGCTAAGGCGCTACAGAGGGTAGTGCCTGGGGCCAAGCTTCCTGCCATCCAGGACCTATACACTAGGCGATGTTAGAGGAAAGCCCAAAAAATGGTCAAAGACTTCAGTCACCCTAGTCCTAGACTGTTTTCTCTGCTACCGTACAGCAAGAGGTCCCAGAGCGCCAAGTCTAGGACCGAAATTCTCCTTAACAGCTTCTACCCCCAAACCTTCAGACTGCTGAACAATTAATCAAATGGCCACCCAAACTATTTACATTGGTACCAGTACCCCCTGTATATAGCCTCGTTGTTATTTTGTGTTACTTTTTTATTCTTTTTTACTTTGGTTTATTTGGTAAATTTTCTTAACTCTTTAACTGCATTGTGCATTAAGGGCTTGTAAGTATGCATTTCACGGAAAAGTCTACACCTGTATTCGGCATAAGTGACAAATACATTTTTGATTTGATTTACATGTTTTCAAAATGCGTACTGCCTCCAGCTCATTGTAAAGTCGTGTGTGTGATGCACTGATGAAGTCTGCCTTCCATTGCCTATGTTTTCGATGTTTGTAACAGCAGCTCTCGCGCCTTCAAGGACACCGGGGTTAACACCCCTACTCTTACGATAAGTGCCATGGGATCTTTAATGACCTCAGAGTCAGGACACCCGTTTAACGTCCGAAAGATAGCAGTTAGTAGTTATTTTGAATATCCCCAAAAATTCTAAAATAAATTGCAACAAAAGGCTGGCATTTTGAGTTTGGCGTGTTAAAACTAATTTATCAACAGACTTTTGTCTCTGTTGACAATGCTGCCGTACAGGAATGCCTGCCAAACATGAATATTACACTAGGCCTATATCTCCTTTGTAAAGATAATATTAATGGTCATATTAGGCTTCTCTTTATTGTAATATTATAGGCTAAATCTCCTAAACATATCACCAACTGTTGCTGTGTGGATAGCTCCTCTGGAATGATCTTTCAGTAGTCCACAAGATAAATGAGTTCTTCAACGGCCTCAGTATCAGTCTTTTCCTCTCAACAGCTGTTGCTCTATGCAGCCTGTTGCAATATCTAGCTATTTTTAAACTGGAAGAATATGATTGCTCTGGATAGTTAGTCTTGTCCCTGGCCTAACCCCTGATGGAAAGACTGATAATCCTTGTGCCCACCATTACTAATTCATCCTATTTTACTATTAGCCACAATACAGTTTCTCTCCGTTTACACACGTCCATAATGAATGAAGGCCCTTTGTTGCCTGATTGGGTACCGCACTGCCACTAAAGTTACAGTGCATTCAGGAATTATTCAGACCCCTTGACTTTTTCCACATTTTCTTTACGTTACAGCCTTATTCTAAAATGTATTACATAAAAAAAATCCTCATTGATCTACATGCAATACCCCATAATGACATAGTGAAAACACGGTTTCAGAATTGTATGTAAATTGTGCAAAAACTTATTTACATAAGTATCCAGACCCTTTGCTATGAGACTCTTAATTGAGCTCCGGTGCGTCCTGTTTCCATTGATCATCCTTGAGAGGTTTCTACAACTTGATTGGAGTCCACCTGATGTAAATTCTATTAATTGGACATGATCTGGAAAGGCACACCTGTCTATATAAGGTCCCACAGTTGAAAGTGCATGTCAAAGCAAAAACCAAGCCACGTTGTCGAAGGAATTGTCCGTAGAGCTCCGAGACCAGATGGTGTTGTGGCACAGATCTGGGGAAGGGTATCAAAACATTTCTGCAGCATTGAAGGTCCCCAAGAACACAGTGACCTCCATCATTCTTAAATGGAAGAAGTTTGGAACCACCAAGACTCTTCCTAGAGCTGGCTGCCCAGCCATACTGAGCAATCGGGGGAGAAGGGCCTTGGTCAGGGAGGTAACCAAGAACCCCATGGTCAGTCTGAAGGAGCTCCAGAGTTCATCTTTGGTGATGAGAGCACCTTCCAGAAGGAACACCATCTCTGCAGCACTCCACCAATCAGTAGTGTATAGACAGAAGCCACTCCTCAGTAAAAGGCACAGGACAGCTTCTTGGAGTTTGCCAAAAGGCACCTCTTAGACCATGAGAAACAAGATACTCTGGTCTGATGAAACCAACATTGAACTCTTTGGCCTGAATGTCAAGAGTCACGTCTGGAGGAAACCTGGCCCCATCCCTACGTTGAAGCATGCTGTGGGGATGTTTTTCAGCGGCAGGGACTGGGAGACTAGTCAGGATCGAGGGGAAAGATGGAAAGAGCAAAGTACAGAAAGATCCTTGATTTAAAAACCTGCTCCAGAGTGCTCAGGACCTCAAACTGGGGTGAAAGTTCACCTTCCAACAGGACAACGACACTAAACACACAGCCAAGATGACGCAGGAGTGGCTTCGGGACAAGTCTCAATGTCCTTGAGTGGGCCAACCAGAGCCCGGACTTGAACACATTTGATCATCTCTGGAGATACCTGAAAATAGCTGTGCAGCAACGCTCCCAATCCAGCCTGACAGAGCTTGAGAGGATCTGCAGAGAAGAATGGGAGAAACTCCCCAAATACAGCTTGTAGCGTCATACCTAAGAAGACTTGAGGCTGTAATCGCTGACAAAGATGCTTCAACAAAGTACTGAGTAAAGGTTCTGAATACTTATGTAAATGGGTTTTTTGTATAAGTTTGCTACATTTTCTAAAAACCTGTTTTTGCTTTTGAATTATGGGGTGTTGTGTAGATTGAGAAAAAAAAGACACAATTGAATCCATTTTCAATTAAGGCTCTAACGTAACATAATTTGGAAAACTTGAAGGGGTCTGAATACTTTCCGAATACACTATATATCTAGCTTGTGACAGTAGGTGGCTGGTTTGTCCTCAACGTCCTGGTGGACAGAGAGCATTGTGGGGTCACATCTGGAACGTCTTGGTTCCATTATGTTAGTCATACTGGCTGGCACTAATCTCAGCTGCTAGTCAAACATGGACATAATCGGAAGATGATATACCTGGGCCATGGTATGATCCTGCATTGCTACACCATTCATGGTCCAAATCCACACTTTAGCCTACTTCAAACCTAGGCTAGATTTCTGCCTCGTAAAAAATGTATTCAGAAGTACTTTGGGTGACACTTTTTTTTACTCTTCTAAATGCTAACTCACGGTGCTCAAAAACGGTGTAATAATTGACCTGTTCTACTTAACGCACAGAGAGATCCCCATCTGGTAGGTGAGGCTAAGCGTCCTGCTCTGACTGCCCAAAGAAATATGGTGTGTGAGATAGGAGCCCTAAATATTCCTTCAGTGAGAACCCTCTGCAGTTATTAGGACACAGTAGGCATGTAGAGAGCAGAGAAAAGACCACTGTATTATTATCGCCCTGGCCTGCATCTGTGCCATCCTCATTCTCACAGCATTTTGTCTGTCATTATTCAACCCTATGCCAAATAGGCAGATGAGAATATTGTCCTAAATTTGCAAGGGAAATGCAGACATCACACCTTAAGGGCCAGGAATTGGATTGCCTTTTTAACCTCTGTGAGATGACTGAGAAAATGTGCTGGAAGGTGTGGCTTGGTGTCAACCTAAAGGTGTAAAGGTAAGGAGGGGTTCTTTACCCAGTCGTATCTGTACACATCTATGTTCTCGCCGTGTTAAAATAGTGTGTGGAAATCAATCTCTCCATCAATCCTGAGCTGTGTGAAGATGTCTGATCGGTGTGGGGACTGGAGAGAGAAAGTGGGATTACGCCAGATAGAAGACCCCCCCCCCCCCTAATAGCCTACCCCTGAGGTGAGCAGGAGGGAAAACGTTGGAAAGGTGTGTGTTTGCCTGCGTGCATGCGTGCTGCGAGAGACTAGATCGGCTTTCAGATAGACTTTAGAGCAGAGTCCTTTATGCTCCACAGGCTCAGTAGACAGTCTATTCTCCTGATAGTGGGCCAGGCTGTAGAAATGTAATAGGCTTTGGGGGCTGATCGCTTGTTCAGGGCATCCGATCCCTCTGGTTCTGCTGCACCCACCCTACATCTCAGTGAAATAGGTTTGAAGGAGCAGGGCCAATGGTATCAAGGCTGTGGAATACCTGGACATGGAAAAGTTATGGCATTCAGTGTTCACAAAGATGCACTGTGAAATGCAACAGTGTAGGTTGGTTTTATTTTATATCAAGCAAGTCCCTCTCTCTGTAGATGCTAATATAAGGAATCAAACGAATACATTGTTGCCAAACATGTAAGAGCATTTCACAACATCCAAGTGCGAAGTGTCATTAAAAAAGCTCTTGTTATCTACAATCTTTGACTGCATGGAATCTTCAGTGAAGGCATCTGGTAGGCTTCTACTGGTGTGTAGGACTGTCATCTGGAAAGGAACATGGCCCTGGACCCCGTTCACTTCTGGCATCTTTGCTGTGCCATTTGTGCACTCCTGCACTTTATTACCCTTTGTACCCATGTGCCAGTGCAGCTGGAGGAGTGCTCTCTAGCCGTCATGCCTGCAGCACACTGGCTACTTCTGCCAGGAGATGGCCTGGTGATGCTGCTGCTTCTTTTTGGCTCGGACTCCCCAGTCAGTGTCTCTGCTCTCTACGCCTACTGGTTCTGACTCATCAGCCATACTTTGGTGATAAGGGTGATGGGGTCAGACCTGATGATTTCACAGTGCCTGAAGTTGTTTGTGAACCAGCCAACCTCCATATCCCATAGAAACTGCAGGGAAATCTGCCTTAAAAACTGTTTAGGTTGACACTTCCAGGTTTGAAGATGTTCCATTGGTCGATGCTTTATTATCCAGGTAGATTGCTCTGTTATTTCACAATGATTTATTTATCCTCTGTAAGGTTGTACATATTCTGAACGCCATATAGCCTAGCCAGTGTGTGTGTGTGTGTGTGTGTGTGCCTGCGCATGCGTGCAGTAATAATAGGCTGCACAACATATTAAAAGTCGTTAAAGCAAGTGGCTAATATTTTTTAAGGGCTTAAGATGTGTTTAACAGAGCAGAACCTGTGTTTTCTCAGGGTTCCAATGCTGATTCGTAATGAGTGTGTCTGGTGTCAAGCTGCTGCTAATTAGACCTAGCAGTCCGTTGCCTTCCGCTCAGGTCGGATCAGGGTTAGGGGGAGGGAGCAGCTCTGGTTTTATAGCCATCTCTCAATCACAGGTCCATCATGACTCAGGATCACACAGGATTTTATTGGACGTCTTCCCAATTATTGACCTCTTATGACAACCCTGTATGCTGGAGGCCGTGCCTAGAGAACAGCTCATTACTGGGACATGGTTGCTCAACCAGTGCGTTAGACTAGAGTAACTTGAGCCTGGCCCCGCCATCAAACCTTCCTGCTGATAGACAACACAGGTCCCCCAGGAGACTGCTGGGAATTCCACTGGCTAAACTGCTGCTGCTCACTGTATCTCTCACTCTCTCACCTTCTTTCTCTCTCGTTCTCGCTCTTTCTCGTTCTCTCTCTTTGTCTCTCTCTCTCTCGCTCCCTATTTCTCTCGCTCTCTTCATCTGCAGATGAAGGCTACTATCAGAGTGGAAAATTCCAGTTTGAAATAAACGTCCCTGAAGCTTACAACATGGTGGTAAGTGGTCATGTCTCATTAGAAATGGTGTGTTTATGTGTTTGTGCGTGCGTGGTGTGGGGTCCGATTGAGGTGCTACTGAGCACTGAGAACAGGTGATGAGGGATGCAGAGGAGGACTCGCCGTTTAGTGGTTTCCATTTCCATGGCTAATTCTTAGTTTAATAACACCCGCACACACACACACCAGAGGCCTTACAATCATACAGTCCACCTAAGTTAGGACCGCTCAGGGTCATGAAATCATTCCGATCCTCCCTCCCATTTGAATGTCCCCATGGCCAATACATACCAGGGCTGTGTCTGAAATGGCACCCTATTCCCGACATAATGCACCACCTTTGAGCAGAGCCCTTGTCAATAGGGTTCTCTTTTGGATTTAACGCAAAAGTTCTGTGGAGATTAAACCCTGGTGCTGTGCAGCACTGTGGGTAATTTACACTCTCCCAGTTTGCCTCGCGTCCACAGCTCCATCAGGAGAAAGTGAGTACAGGTCCTCTCGGTAAACGGCCTGGCATGGAGTTGTAGGTGGCAGGGATGCAGGGTGAGTTACAGCCCAACACAGAACAGTCTCAGCCTTTAGTTTTCCCTCCATCCCTCCATTCTCTTCCTTGTTTTTAATGCCACCCATCCATCCTGGATGCCGTTTTATCTCACCTCCACACTGCTCGTCTTAATACACAAACACGCGTGCACGCACGCACACACTCCTGTGTGTCATCAGGAACAGTCCAGGCTTTGAATTTACAGCCTGTTTATTCCAAAACCTTACGCTCTGTGCTTTACAGCCTGTTTCTATTGAAGACCTTACACTTTGTGCTTTATCCTAATGGTGAATTTGCAGCCTGTTTATACAAAGACGCTGTGCTCTGTGCTTTATCTTAATGGAGGCTAATTAGACAGGCAGTAAAGGCTTTGTATGGATTTACCTGCCTTTTATGAGAGCTCATAAACGGCCTGAAAGAGACTCATAAAGAGCATGAGTTTTATTTGTATCGTTTAGGCCTAGCCACTAGATACTCAACACATCTGACCATTCTAGCAAACTGGGCCACAGTTTTAAACAAATATTTTCAATCGATATATTATTTATGAATTTTGAAATGACTTGATCCCAGCCTTTAATAATGAATTTGACTGGTTATTCTAAGCCTTCTCAGGTTGTTGTAAGGTGGTCAACTGAGGAGTTTGATAATGGTGTAAGATGACAGTAGGGTCGTCATTTTAAGGACTGGCTCTTAGCCAGGACTGGCCTTATTAGTATTCAGTTCTGGTTAACTCAATTCCATTTTGGGACTTCAGACGAAACGTTTGCACTGCACATCACAGGACTTAGTTATTGTCATCTCAGACTATTGGCATAGCCAACGGGTCACTTTTTCATGAATCTTTCCCTATCGAGTTCACCTTCGTTAGAAAATGGGCAACGGCTGCTTTAGGGAAAAGTAGTGGCTTAATGTTCCCGAGGCCCTTGCCTTTCTCACAGGCTTGACAACCTAACATAAGATAAACAAAAACAAGATGGAGCAAAAGTTGTGATTTAGCAAGTTATTTCAATTAATGTCTCTCATGGAATATATCATTGTGCACGGTTAAAAAAAAAAGGCAAGATTTTGGAAATTGACTGGAGCAGAGAGTGGTATTTTAAGAAAAGTAAAGTCCGTTGTGAGCCCAAACACTTCCAAAGTGGTGTTGTCCTCTTATCAAATTGCCTAGGACTCTGTCTTCTAGAAGCCTCTTTGAAGAACTATTGCAGACTGACGCTTCTATTTCTCTCTCTATACTGTGTGTTTAACGATGTATTTATCTCTCACGGTGCCACCCTCTTCTCACAGTTGTGAGGAGCACTAATGAGGTCTAAGGCTGACGTATGATCAAATAAACAATGTTAAAGAAGAAGGCACTGCTTTTTTTGTGGCGTTTGTCTTGTTTGTTTTTGTTTTCATGTTTGATTCAGTCTGGGGGAGAAAATATACAAGGGTTTCTTTTGAAGATTCTCAGCACCATATGAAAGTATGTCTCCTCCTGAGCTATGCTGTGCTTTGTATGTTGGTTTATAGAGGCTGGTTTTCCTCAGGCAGTATTCCATACTGTCCCAATCAAACCTTGTGATAAAATGGGTCTTAACCTCTTCCTCAGGCTCAAGAGAGAGCTGGCTGGTGGACGAGATGAATCCTAATCTGTTCCATGTTTCTCTCCCCAGCCTCCCAAAGTGAAATGTCAGACCAGAATATGGCACCCCAACATCGCTGAGACGGGGGAGATCTGTTTGAGGTAATGAACTCTTTCTCACATTGCCAAACACTGATTGGCTTTCATCCTCTGTGTGTGTATTTAAAGGATGGCGATTCAGAAGTGGACTACATGGACAGATTCCAAAGTGTGGTTAGTGGACACAGGAGCCCCAGCAGTGGTCAAGCAGTTTTGTGTGTGTGTGTGTGTGTGTGAGATATATATGCTGGGGCTGGAGAGAGGAAAACATTTACAGGCAGATTTGATGTCTGACTAGTCTCTAGTTATTCTCAGAACCTTGGAGAGCAGCTAATGACCATACAACAAGAGTGCTGCTGTAAAAATACATCTCTTTATGATAACCAACTGACATCTAGTCATCAGCACATGAAAGGTCAAGAAAAGCAGATATTTTAAGATGCCTGGCTGGCTGACTTACTTTTGGGATGTCCAATCATTTACAGAGCAATAAATATCACAGGTGAGAATGTCATGGGGGTACAGGTCTGACTGTAGTAGTAGGCTATTTCTATATTGTGATTCCCCCCCCCAGGATTTCCGACTTGATGATGGAGATTTTGATTTCTTCTGGTTTCTATTTTCCCAGTTTGTTGCGGGAGCACTCTATCGACGGCACTGGCTGGGCCCCTACGAGAACATTAAAGGTGAGTCTCTAATCACTGTATCACCAGCACCTATAGCTCAGACTGATATCAGTGACCATCTTAATGAACCTCTGTGGTCCCAACGCCCCCACTCTTAAACTAGTAGTGGATCTTTAAAGCACCGTTCACCCTCCTACCCCTGCTCTGAGAGGGAGTTGGATACTGCTGCCTGGGGAGGAGAACATGGGAGCCCTAGTCTAAAATGAGCTTTGTACGTCATAAAAGCATGCAAGGAGTGGAAATTGCCATTCATTGTGGAAGTAGCGATTGCGAAGCGCTTTCAAAATCCCTTACCTCCTTCTTCAGGTTCTTTCTAAGATCTCAACAAGCACAGTGTGTTCTGTAAACTAAGCAGGAACCATGACAGTATTTCCCACCTGACTTTCTCATCTCAACTACTGAAAGAACACAGTCTTCTCTTGAAAGGAGGGCACTTTCAATTGTGTGAGAGTTTAATGCCATTAGCCCTAATTTGCAGTTGGTAGACTGCAAAGCTGAGAATGTAGGATAAATCTCACTCGGTTTGACCTGGTGAACTTTGCTAAACTTTTCTCTGTTGAGGGATGTGGGGTGTGTGTTATTGAACCAAAGAAACTGTGATTTCTCTGAACGAGGCCCCATTCTACTCTGTGGTGGTGGTCGGCTGCTAACAGGTATTGCTCCTGAGGGAGTTGGCTCACTATGAAAACCCCAATGGTTTTCCTTTGATAAATGTCACGTGCTTGACCCGAGAGCCATGATGTTGAACATGTGCTATGCATTGAACTTGCTTTGCATTTCCAGATGGATTTAAGATCCCTTGTCAAAAAGTCATTGGGTGTTTCAAATTCCAAACCTAAAGTGAGGGGGGAAAAGTATTTGATCCCCTGCTGATTTTGTACGTTTGCCCACTGACAAAGAAATGATCAGTCTATAATTTTAATGGTAGGTTTATTTGAACAGTGAGAGACAGAATAACAACAACAAAATCCAGAAAAACACATGTCAGAAATGTTATAAATTGATTTGCATTTTAATGTGGGAAATCAGTATTTGACCCCCCCCCCTCTCAATCAGAAAGATTTCTGGCTCCCAGGTGTCTTTTATACGGGTAATGAGCTGAGATTAGGAGCACACTCTTAAAGGGAGTGCTCCTAATCTCAGTTTGTTACCTGTATTAAAGACACCTGTCCACAGAAGCAATCAATCAGATTCCAAACTCTGCACCATGGACAAGACCAAAGAGCTCTCCAATGATGTCAGGAACAAGATTGTAGACCAACACAAGGCTGGAATGGGCTACAAGACCATCGCCAAGCAGCTTGGTGAGAAGGTGACAACAGTTGGTGCGAAGATTCGCAAATGGAAGAAACACAAAAGAACTGTCAATCTCCCCCGGCCTGGGGCTCCATGCAAGATCTCACCTCGTGGAGTTGCAATGATCATGAGAACGGTGAGGAATCAGCCCAGAACTACACGGGAGGATCTTGTCAACGATCTCAAGGCAGCTGGGACCATAGTCACCAAGAAAACAATTGGTAACGCATTACGCCGTGAAGGACTGAAATCCTGCAGCGCCCATAAGGTCCCCCTGCTCAAGAATGCACATATACATGCCCATCTGAAGTTTGCCAATGAACATCTGAATGATTCAGAGGACACCTGGGTGAAAGTGTTGTGGTCAGATGAGACCAAAATGGAGCTCTTTGGCATCAACTCAACTCGCCGTGTTTGGAGGAGGAGGAATGCTGCCTATGACCCCAAGAACACCATCCCCACTGTCAAACATGTAGGTGGAAACATTATGCTTTGGGGCTGTTTTTCTGCTAAGGGGACAGGACAACTTCACCGCATCAAAGGGATGATGGACGGGGCCATGTACCGTCAAATCTTGGGTGAGAACCTCCTTCCCTCAGCCAGGGCATTGGAAACGGGTCGTGGATGGGTATTCCAGCATGACAATGACTCAAAACACACGGCCATGGCAACAAAGGAGTGGCTCAAGAAGAAGCACATTAAGGTCCTGGAGTGGCCAAGCAAGTCTCCAGACCTTAATCCCATAGAAGATCTGTGGAGGGAACTGAAGGTTTGAGTTGCCAAACGTCAGCCTCGAAACCTTAATGACTTGGAGAAGATCTGCAAAGAGGAGTGGGACAAAATCCCTCCTGAGATGTGTGCAAACCTGGTGGCCAACTACAAGAAACGTCTGACCTCTGATTGCCAACAAGGGTTTTGCCACCAAGTAATGAGTAATGTTTTGCAGAGGGGTCATACTTATTTCCCTCATTAATTACAACTTAATTTATAACATTTTTAACATGCATTTTCCTGGATTTATTTGTTGTTATTCTGTCTCTCACTGTTCAAATAAACCTACCATTAAAATTATAGACTGATCATTTCTTTGTCAGTGGGCAAACGTACAAAATCAGCAGGGGATCAAATACTTTTTTCCCTCCCTGTAGGCCTATTAAAGATGTGTTTAAATCTTTTCATATGACTTATGACTAGCACATACCACTTTTTTTTTTAGGAGAGTGCCTTTTGCATCTTAATGGTAATATTCTAATATATTTCCAGACAGGAGACATGAAGTGACTTTGAAGTCAACCCTGAGGCCTTGATTGTGTCTCACTGGTGTTTCTCTTATCAGAAGCCACTGTGAGTCACAACCCAACCCATCTCTCTGCGTAACGCCTACGTCACATCTTCCATCTCCTCTCTTCCCCTTTGACACACTGAGATACAGTTTGTAGATTCAGTTTCGAATGGATTCAGTTTGTAGTGTCACAGCCACTCTATTTAGGCCCTGAGCTCAAAACTATTGATTACATTGACGGCGAGGGAGATGAGGTGACACTGAAAGGTGACAATGTTATTGTTGTGCGGTTGCTCGTCTCCGAGACGTCGCGGTTGCTCGTCTCCGAGACGTCGCAGTTGCTCGTCTCCGAGACGTCACAGTTGCAATACCTTATACCACACACACACACACACACACACACACACAGGCACACGGAAAGACGCACACACACAGGCACATGGAAACACAGATACAAGCACACACACACGCACATTCTCCCTGGCTCGCTCATCGTCTTCTGTTTCTGCAATTCAGGTGTAATTAACAGCTCTGATATCCCCATGACGACGTCCTCAGGTGGTTCCCTGGCTAACTAACGTTTTACTTAGCTACCGATAACACCCACAGCCAGCCAGGGTCATTTACTGCATGATGACTGTTTCAAAAGCCGTTACCGTGGCATGCTTCAAATTCTTATGATATGAAGTTATTCTCATTAACCTGACTCAGTTCGTTTTTATGCTGTGATAACATCCAGAATAACCTCCAAGCCTAGCTAAGGTGTGTAAGAAGGATAGGACCTGACTTGAGGCAGTGATGTACAGTAACTATTAGAGAGAATAGGATGCACTGGAGGAATACTAACTGTCAGTTCTGAGGAAAAGATTGGAATCATTAGTCTTTAGGAGGAGGTGATTTAAAAGTCAGTCCCTAAAGTGATGGCCATGGTCTGTTACCTTGCCTGTTCAGGCTCTTTCTACTGGACACCTGTGATTTTGCGTGTCAGTTAGCCAGCCTAGTAATTGAAGTAATCTGCTGCTGTACAAGGTCTGCTTTCCAAAATGGCACCCTATTCCTTATATAGTGCGCTACTTTTGACCAGCGCCTATACAGTGGGGCAAAAAAGTATTTAGTCAGCCACCAATTGTGCAAGTTCTCCCACTTAAAAAGATGAGATGCATGTATTTTCATCATAGGTACACTTCAACTATGACAGACAAAATGAAATGTTTTTTTTTTATGAATTTATTTGCAAATTATGGTGGAAAATAAGTATTTGGTCAATAATAAGTTTATCTCAATACTTTGTTTTATACCCTTTGTTGGCAATGACAGAGGTCAAATGTTTTCTGTAGGTCTTCACAAGGTTTTTACACACTGTTGCTGGTATTTTGGCCCATTCCTCCATGAAGATCTCCTCTAGAGCAGTGATGTTTTGGGGCTGTTGCTGGGCAACACAGACTTTCAACTCCCTCCAAAGATTTTCTATGGGATTGAGATCTGGAGACTGGCTAGGCCACTCCAGGACCTTGAAATGCTTCTTACGAAGCCATTCCTTCGTTGCCCGGGCAGTGTGTTTGGGATCATTGTCATGCTGAAAGACCCAGCCACATTTCAAGTACTGCAATATATAGGGAATAGGGTGCCATTTGGGACGTAGCCTACTTACTATTGGCAGTAGCAGGACCGCAACAGGAAGAGACTGTTGCCGTGTCTGAATACTCATTCTTGTGTTCTAAATAGTAGGCTTTTTGGGTATGAAGAAAATAGAGCTTTCTTTAGGCAATGAACAACTACTCTGATAGAAAACGGCCTATGTGGCATCGATATTAGTCAGAAACATTTATTCTACTGTCAAAAAATGTTCTACAAAGTGTAAATGGGGATCATTTTTGTCACAAGGTCAGTCACAAGATCAATGAGTTTGTCATGACTTGAGGTTTGGGTTTTGATTTCGACAACGCTCACTTGCACACTAATACAAGATACACAGCTGTGGTCAATCCACTCTATCCATCCTACCGCAGAACACAGACAGCGAGAGAGACTTCCCAGCTGTCGTTCAGACATACAGTGTCTTTTTAGAAAGTATTCAGACCCCTTTACTTCTTCCACATTTGGTTTTGTTACAGGTTGAATTTTAAATAGATTCAATTCAAATTTTTGGGTCTCTGGCTTACACACAATACCCCATAATGTCGAAGTGGAATTATGATTTTTACAAATTTTCACTAATTAATAGCTGGAATGTCTTGAATCAATAAGTATTCCACCCCTTTGTTATGGCAAGCCTAAATATATTCAGGAATAAAAATGTGCCTAACCAGTCACAAAATAAGTTGCATGGACTCTTTGTGCAATAACGGTGTTTAACATTTATTTTTTTATGACAACCTCATCTCTCTACCCCACACATACAATTATCTGTAAGGTCCCTTAGTTGAGCAGTAAATACAGAGAGACTCATCCATGCTTTTATTACAAGCAAAATTGACTACTGTAATGCTCTCCTGTCTGGTCTAAGAAAGCGATTGGGCAAATGCAAAACATACAGAATGCTGCAGCGCGTGTACTGACCAAGACCAGATGGAGAGCACACATTACACAGGTTTTAAGGTCTCTGCACTGACTGCCTGTGAGTTTTAGAATACATTGTAAGATTGTTCTATTGGTTTTTAAATCAATCCACAATTGTGCACCCCATACATGTCAGATATGCTTTTATGTTCTGTACACAGTAGGTCCTTCAGGTCCTCTGGCACTGGCCTTTTAACTATCCCAAAGCCTAGGACCATGATGCAGGCTTAAGTTATTATGCCCCCAGTCTCTGGAATAGCCTGCCAGAGAAACTGAGGAGACTGTGGGCATATTTAAGAGATCTTAAAACAAATCTTTAACTTTGCTCTTCCTCAGAGTGCTTTTAAGTTGTTCATTTTGTCATTCTTTTGTTATCTTATGTTTATTGTGTAGAAAATTAGAAAATATTTCTGCTTTTAATTTCACAATTGTTTTTATTAATTCATTTATTAACATTAAGTAACCCTTTGAGCATGGTGAAGTTATTAATTACACTTTGGATGGTGAATCAATACACCCAGTCACAACAAAGATGGACTATTTGCCCCCCCCCCCCCCCCTACTCTCTGTTGTTATCGTCTTCGCATAGTCACTTTTAATAACTCAACCTACATGTACATATTACTTCAACTAACCGATGCCTCTCGCACATTGACTCTGTACCGAAACCCCCCTGTATATAGTCTCGCTATTGTTATTTTGCTGCTGCTCTTTAATTACTTGCTACTTTTATTTCTTATTCTTATCCATATATTTTTTTAACTGCATTGTTGGTTAGGGGCTCATAAGTAAGCATTTCACTGTAAGGTCTACACCTTTTTGTATTTGGCGCATGTGACTAATAAAACTTGATTTGCAGGCGTCCTTCCTAACTTAGTTGACGGAGAGGAAGGAAACCGCTCAGAGATATTCAAGCATAGTGGTAGCTACATCATGTTGTGTGTGATTGTAACCATTAAGGACTGGGGAGTCTTTCAGGATAAAAAAAAACAACTTAATGGCGCTAAGCACAGGCAGAGGAAAACCCGGTAGTCTGCTTTCCACCAGACTGGGAGATGAATTTACCTTTCAACAGGACAATAATGTGACTCTACATATAAATTCGGTGTGCAAATTACATTGCGGTGCTAAGTACTCTCAGCCAGCAAATGCTATTTGTGTGTCTGAGCCATCAGCTGCCAGTAGCTGGCCCATCGGAACAAGCTCTCTATTAGCTACCAGTAGCTGGCCCATAGGAACAAGCTGTCTATTAGCTGCCAGTAGGTGGCCCATAGGAACAAACTGTCTATTAGCTGTCAGTAAGAGGATTCAGGAGGGCTCTGGATAAATGAGCTAGACACTCCCTCAGCACCTAAGGTGTTGGCAGCTATAATAGATTTTGGTACATCTCATTCTCGCTCGCTCTCGCTCTCTTTCTCACAGGGTACACAGACCAAGATGAGAAGGAACTATCCCAGTCCTTTATGTTCCAAAGCTCCTACTCTAGTAAATCATGTGAGTCTATTTAAATGCTGGGAAAGCCTTTTGTTAGCCTGCATAGAGTTTCAACTTTGCCTGTGCATATGTTGTTGCGAGTCTCTGACAATGTTGTGTTTATTAGATTCAGTCCCCTCAAAATATTACAGAACAAAATGTCACAGCGAGACTGGATGAGTGTAATCACCCTCTGAGATTAGCTAGATGAAAATACAAGAAATGCAATGCAAGCTGCTTTCCAATCATATATCTTCAATGTGACAAATAGTTCAGATGATGTCACCCCAAAGTCACAGAACACGCCAAAGACAGTGCAGTCGGAAAGTATTCAGACCCCTTGACTTTTTTCCACATTTCTTTACGTTACAGCCTTCTAAAATGTATTAAATAACTGTTTTTTCCTCATCAATCTACAGACAATACCCCATAATGACAAAGCGAAAACAGGTTTTTAGAAATGTGTTATATTTACATAAGTATTCAGACCCTTTTGCTTTTGAGCTCAGGTGCATCATCTTTGAGATGTTTCACCAACCTAATTGGATTCCACCTGTCTCGTTAAGGTCCCACGGTTGACAGTGCATGTCAGAGCAAAAACCAAGCCATGAGGTTGAAGGAATTGTCCGTAGAGCTCCGAGACGACAAGATTGTGTCGAGGCACAGATCTGGGGAAGTGTACCAAAACATTTCTGCAGCATTGAAGGTCCCCAAGAACACAGTGGCCTCCATAAATATTAAATGGAAGAAGTTTGGAACCACCAAGACTCTCCCTAGAGCTGGCCACCCAACCAAACTGAGCAATCTTAGAGAAAAAGAGCTTTCGTCTGGGAGGTGATCAACATACCCAATGGTCACTCTGATAGAGCTCCAGAGTTCCTCTGTGGAGGTGTGAGAACCTTCCAGAAGGACAACCATCTATGCAGCACTCCACCAATCAGGCCTTTATGGTAGAGTGGCCAGGCAGAAGCCTCTCCTCAGCACATGACCGCCCGATTGGAGTTTGCCAAAGGGAACCTAAAGGACAAGATTCTCTGGTCGGATTAAACCGATATTAAACTCTATGGCCTGAATGCCAAGTGTCACGTCTGGAAGAAAACTGGCACCATCCCTACTGTGAAGCATGGTGATGGCAGCATCATGCTGTGGGGATGTTTTGTCAGCGGCAGGGACTGGGAAACGAGTCAGTATCGAGGGAAAGATGAACCGAGCAAAGTACAGAGAGATCCTCTGAGATCTTCGGGACAAGACTCAATGTCCTTGAGTGGCCCAGCCAGAGCCCTGACTTGTACCCGATCTAACATCTCAGGAGAGACCTGAAAATGGCTATGCAGCGACGCTGCCCATCCAACCTGACAGAGCTTGAGGGGATCTGCAGATAAGAATGGGAGAAACTCCCAAATACAGGTGTGCCAAGCTCATAGCTTCATACCCAGGAAGACTTGGGGATGTTATTGCTGCCAAAGGTGATTCAACAAAGTACTGAGTAAAGGGGTGGAATACTTATTTAAATGTGATATATATAGTTTTTGCTTTGTCATTATGGAGTATTGTGTGTCGATTAATGAGGGGAAAATACGATTTCATCCATTTTAGAATAAGTATGTAATGTAATAAAATGTGGAAAAAGTCAAGGGGTCTGAATACTTTGAGTGCACTGCATCCCCTGCTCCATTAAATCTTTAATTCCACGTTTCCTAAAGGCTTTTCATCCAATTGACCCATCGTTCTGTGCACCAATGGGTCAATTGAGCTTGGAATGAGCAAAACAAAAGAGACTATCATTCAATCTTTATGCGGTGACCCATGGCCAATCAATTGACTCAATCAGTGGAGAGAATAACTCCAGCCTCTGAAAGTCTTCTCTCAAACACAAGGCTATCAACAGTTATCAGTTGTTGTATCCTTGAGCGATGAGGAAGTCTGGAATTCCATCTCCTGTCCTCTTCTCTGTCTTCCATCTGTGACAAACAATACAGGCCAAAACATGAGTCATTTTGGCACTATACCATTTTCATTATTTTTTCATTAAATGTCTCATCAGAGGTATGTGAAATTTGAAGTGCACGTTTTGAGGTGGGGAGGGGTTTCCCTCCAATTTATGCCTTGGACACATCGGTATCGGATGAGTCAAAAATGATTTGGGTATGAGTTTTAAAAGTGAGATTTACACAGGATAGTTACTTTTAAGGCAGAGCTCAAAGATTTCTTAAACCTGTTCCCAGACTATTGGCTGTGCTCTGCAGACCACAGTTCCTAACCTTGCACGATTACAGATAGACAAATAGCCCGTGGCTCTATCTGCAGGTGTAATTAATTCCATGGTTCCTGTCCTTCGATGGCCCCATGATCTGGTGGCCACTTAGCCTCCTGCTTAATCGGTGTATTGACTAGGGGTGTGAACATTTTAAACTGAATTGGGATCTTTATCTTTTAGAGAAAAATCTCTAACCGGAAATAACTTTGCGTATTTATTTTATTTTTTACACAATTTAAAATCAGTATGGTAAACAAAAATATACAACTAACAGGTCCAGATCATCATCATAAAGGGAAAACATTTTTTTAAACAATTTTTTTTATTTTACCTTTTATTTAACTGGGCAAGTCAGTTAAGAACAAATTCTTATATTTTCAATGATGGCCTAGGAACAGTGGGTTAACTGCCTTGTTCAGGGGCAGAACGACAGATTTTCACCTTGTTAGCTCGGGGATTCGATCTTGCAACCTTTCAATTACTTGTCCAACGCCCTAACGCAACAACGCTGTAATGGTAGGAGGAGATATGCATATATCAAATGATTTTCCATGGATATAAAGCGCTCTACACGTTACATATCTTTAACAATAATAATGGCAGAGAGTGAGACAGGGAAGTGACAGCAGCGATGTCCTGTATGGCAATACTTAGAGAACTTAAATGAAAAGGTGGTGAAATGCAAACTTTGCGAGGTGGAATTGAGCTACAGTGGTAGCTTAACCATCTGAAAGGGAGGCACCATGGGACCCAAGCCATTGCTGGCAGCAGCGCAGGCCCCCCCAACAACAGATGTTAGACAGGCTCTTCACACAAACAAGTTCGATAAGGGATGGCGTGAGAAAATCGCAACGCTGATTACTGAAATTACCATTGTCAATGGTAGAGCATGTCAGCTTCAATGGGCGCTGATGGCATATCTAGAACCAGACTACAAGATGCTATGATGTTCCGGGTGGAGAAATTGTACTGTGATTGGTCTGCAAGTACAAAGTGCGAGCTCTCAAACACCATACGTGGCGTTAACAGATTGTTGGACGTCTATGAACACGCTGCACTGCAACGAGCCATCACATTGATGAGAAGTGGTGCATGAAGTCCCATGTACTGACCATTGAGAACATGGAGGAGAGGCAGCAGAGAACCCAAAAGCAGCAGCTGTTTGGTAGCCAGGACTGCAGTAGATTGAACTGCATCACGTCCTAGCTGTCATAATAAGGACCATATCTGCATTGTGAATTCACATGTCATTTTATGATTTATCGTTTTAACCCCCTAACATCAATGTCCACGCCCCCGCGAAAATCTAATTGCCATAATAAATCAATCCCTATGATGTGTTTTTTTGCATTGGATGTAACTCGCTTCTGCGTCGGCAGTGAAAGGTGACCGAGCTAGAATGGTGTTTGTCAAAATCGTCTGTAGCATCTGAATGGTTTAGCTTACAAAATATTACGGTCCCTCTATTGACCCCTCTATGGGCGAGACTGTGTTATTTCATAGTTTTGATGTCTTCGCCATTATTCTACAGTGTAGAAAATTGTACAAATAAAGAAAAATCAAATCAAATTTATTCATATAGCCCTTCGTACATCAGCTGATATCTCAAAGTGCTGTACAGAAACCCAGCCAAAAACCCCAAACAGCAAGCAATGCAGGTGTAGAAGCACGGTGGCTAGGAAAAACTCCCTAGAAAAACCCTTGAATGAGTAGGTGTGTCCAAACTGTTTTTAACTTCAAGGGGTCTGACCTTCTTAAAACAATTCCATATAGCTTAGTATAACCCCACATACCCCTGCTTAGACGAGGCTTACGAGAGTCTTATGAGTTAAACAGGAAAGAAATGGCAGTTTAAATGTTAAGACAAATTGTACATTTGTCACATCCCAAGTTATTGACAGGCCAATATCCTATGTCCCTTGTCGATGAGCACTGAGAGTGTATGAGAGGACTGCACCTGACTGTTTTAACCACTGTGGGGGAGAGAGGGGGTGCTGGATGACACACACACACGCACTAACACTGTCTTGTTGGGTAGATTAATCCAAGCAAGTGCTGTTTTGGAACATCCAGGTTTTGTATAATAAAGCCCTCAGACTGTTCATCCATACAGTACATCCTAACCCTAGCCTCGGGTGCACTGTTGGGGAGTTTATACCTCTGTTGAGCACCCTGCTATCTCCCTCTGTCCAGCACTTTTTCCTGCTACTCTCTGCACCACTCTCCCAGCCTCTCCTACTGTCCCTCACCAATCAATACAGAATGGAGCACTGGCCCTCTCTCTGAACCTGTAGTCTACTGTGAGATTTGACTTTGTTCTGTGACCCGGAAGTCAAACGTCTAATAACAGACTAGGGTAAAATGTTTTCCTCTGATTAATCCAGCCTACACACTGTAAAGAGAGTAGGGTGTGTGTGTGAGAGGGTCTTGATTGTGTTTGGTGAGAGTTTTACCCTTGACCACTGCCTTGTACTCACCCTCATGTGTGCTAAAAGAATGATAAGAAATCGATTTCACTAGACAGAAGACAGAAGTGTATATTGTTACTTTGCAGTCCTACCAGATTGCTTTAAATGAAGATCAAACTAATTCTAGAAAAGAGCAGGTAAAAAAAAATTGAATCTTTTTTTGTATTGTAGAAGTTGGCCTGGGGCATTCTCTATGATAAGTGTGTTGTGTTGTGGAGAGGGTGACACTGTCTCTCTTCGCTGTCACCTCTCCTGTGCAGCACAGCTCCAACCCACGCAGCTACTGTCACCTTTCCCCTCCTCGACCAGGCAACACACACACACACACACAGTGCCTTCCGAAAGTATTCATACCCCTTGACTTATTCCACATTATGTTGTTACAGCCTGAATTCAAAATGGATTAAATGTTTCTCACCCATCTGCACACAATACCCCACAATGACAAAGTAAAAACATGTTTTTAGAAATGTTTGGATATATATTGAAAAGGAAATAGGTCTGTATCTCATTTACATAAGTAATTACACCCCTGAGTAATTTCTTGGCAGAAGCACCATAGGCGGCTTTTAGTATGTTTTTATCAGCTTTGCGCATCTGTATTTGGGGATATTTTTTTTCTCATTCTTCCCTGCAGATTTTCTCAAGCTCTGTTAAATTAGATGGTGAGCTCCGGGGAACAGCAATCTTCAAGTCTTTCCACGGATTTTCAAAGGGATTCAAGTCTGGGCTTTGTCTGGGCCGCTCAAGAACTTTCTTGTTCTGAAGCCATTCTAGCGTTGCTTTGGCTGTATGTTTGGGGTCATTATCCTCTTGGAACGTAAATCTTGGGCCCAGTCTATTGTCATTTGCACTCTAAAGCAGCTTATCCTCAAAGATTTGCCTGCATTTGGCTCCATTCATTGCCAACTCTATCCTGACCAGTCTCAGAGTCCCTGCCTCTGGAAAGCATCCTCATAGCATGATGTTGCCACCACCATGCTTCACGGTAGGGATGGTGTTTGACATGTAATGAGCTGTGTCTGTTTCTTTTTCTCCAGATATATAGAGCATTGCATTCAGGCCAAAGAGTTCAAGTTTTCTCTCATCAGACCACATAATCTTTTGCCTTATAGTCGAAGTCTTTCACGTGCCTTTTCGCAAACTCCTGCTGTACTGTCCTGCCTTTTTTCTCAGGATTGGCTTCCGTCTGGCACTCTCCAATGAAGCCCAGGTGCCGGATTCACAAAACATTACTTATGAAAAAAACATAAGTTCATAAATGCAATTCCTCAAAATGTTCTTAGGAATTTGTAGTTTTTTTTTAGGAACTTCTTCTTATGTGGCATTGACGTTAGTGATGTGCTTGAAACCAATAAATAACCCTATGTGACAGGAATGATTGGATTTGGTTATTTCGTTATTTTTCACACATTGTAGCCATCAGACTAGCGATATCAAAATCCAAAATGGATAACCAAGAAAAGATTTCTGAAGTGATGGTGGAGGAAATAGCAGCCAGGAAAAGGTTGCTGTTGGGGAGACTCGATAACTGCGGGTCACTGCAGAGACCAAAAAGAACGGATCGGTGTGAGTTGCAGAGTCTGTTTCTGCCGTCAGGGGTATGGCAAGGGACAGTGAAGCCGTAAAGAAGTGGTCCGACATCAAGTTGGCTGCTAAGAAGAAGGGAGCTGACAGACCATTCATGTGGACCAGCTGGAGGAGAAGGTGATGTCCATCAGGACAATGGTGGTAGAGTGACTGTGCGACTGGTAAGTTAGTTAGCTGCGTTAGCTAGCTGACGTGTAAAGACATTATAGCCAAAATAGCTAACGACTTCAACATTAGCCAAGTTTTCTTTGCAAATTGACGAGATGGCACTAGCTATTTAACACTTCTAGTAATATATTGTTAATTACTACCTATCGAGATAATTTGTGTTCTTGCTGTATTTAAATATCCGGTAACCAACAATGTCAGTGGCACAAGAAAGTATCCATTTGTCTCATGACAAGGGTTTAGTTGTCCTAAAGTTAAGTACATTTCCAAGAAGAAATCCTAAAGCATTATTTTTAAGAATCCCATTTCTTAACTTTTTTCTTAGGAAGAAACTTAGGATAAACCTTAACATTTCCAATAACTTTATTGAGAAATAGCAACTTTGCTCAACTAAGAAGAAATTTCTTCTTAACAAGGTTTTGTGAATCTGGCCCCAGATTGGTAAAGAGCTGTGGAGATTGTTGACCTTCTGGCAATTTCTCCCATCTCAGCCAAGAAACTCTGTAGTTCTGTCAGAGTTGTCATTGGGTTCTTGATCACCTCCCTGTGCAAAGTCCTTCTTGCCTGGTTGCTCAGTTTGGCCTTACAGACAGGTCTAAGCAGGTCTGCGTAGTTCCATATTTTTTTTAATTTCCCAATGATGGAGACCAATGTGCTCTTGGGAAACCTTCAACACTAGAAATAGTTTTATACCCTTCCCTCAGAGATCTATGGCACAGTTCCTTGGACATCATGGTGTAGTTTCTGCTCTGACATGCACTGTCAGCTGTGGGAGCTTGTATTGTGTTTTCTCATGTCCAAACAATGGAATTGGCCACCAGTGGACTCAAATCAAGTTGTAGTGACATCTCAATGATGATAAAAGGAAATTGGAGGCACCTGTGCTCAATTTGGAGTATCATAACACAGGGGTGTGAATACTTAAGTACAGTGCATTCGACCCTTGACCTTTTACACATTGTGTTACGTTATAGCCTTATTCTAAAATTAATTCAATTGTTTTTTTCCCTCGATCTACACACAATACCCAATCATGACAAAGCAAAAACATTTAAAAAAATGTATTTAACATAAACTGATCATGTTTACATAAGTATGCAGACCCTTTACTCAGTACTTTGTTGAATCACTTTTGGATGGGGAGTATTGCTGAACAGCAATTTTCAGGTCTCTCAGAGATGTTTGATCAGATTCAAGTCCGGGCTCTGGCTGGGCCAATCAAGGACATTGAGTCTTGTCCCAAAGCCACTGCGTTGTCTTGGTTGTGTGCTTAGGGTCGTTGGTGAACCTTGGCCCCAGTCTGAGGTCCTGAGTGCTCTGGAGCAGGTTTTCATCAAGGATCTCTCTGTACTTTGCTCTGTTAATCTTTCCCTCGATCGTGACTATTCTCCCAGTCCCTGCCGCTGAAAAACATCCCCACAGCATGATGCTGCCACCACCATGCTTCACCGTAGGGATGGTGCCAGGTTTCCTCCAGACATGACGCTTGGAATTCAGGCCAAAGAGTTCATTCTTGGTTCCATCTGACCAGAGAATCATGTTTCTCATGGTCAGAGTCCTTTAGGTGCCTTTTGGCAAATTCCAAGTGGACTGTCATGTGCGTTTTACTGAGGAGTGGCTTCCGTTTCGCCACTCTACCATAAAGGCCTGATTGGTGGAGTGCTGCAGAGATGGTTGTCCTTCTAGAAGGTTCTCCCATCTCCACATAGGAACTTTGGAGCTCTGTCAGAGTGACCATTGGGTTCTTGGTCACCTCCCTGACCAAGGCCCTTCTCCCCCAATTGCTCATTTTGGCCGGGCTGCCAGCTCTAGGAAGAGTCTTGGTGGTTCCAAACTTCTTTCATTTAAGAATGATGGATACCACTGTGTTCTTGGACTTTCAATACTTTTTTGGTACCCTACCCCAGAGCTGTGCCACGACACAATCCTGTCTCTGAGCTCTACAGACAATTCCTTCGACCTTGTGGCTTAGTTTTTGCTCTGACATGCACTGTCAAACGTGGGACCTTATGTGTGTGCATTTCCAAATCACGTCCAATAAATTGGATTTAGCACAGGTGGACTCCGATCAAGTTGAAGAAACTCTCAAAGATGATCAATAGAAACAGGATACACCTGAGCTCAATTTCAAGTCTCATAGCAAAGGGTCTGAATAGTTACAGGGGGAAAACAAGTATTTGATACACTGACAATTTTGCAGGTTTTCTTACTGACAAAGTATGTAGAGGTCTGTAATTTTTATCATAGGTACACTTCAACTGTGAGAGACGGAATCTAAAACAAAAATCCAGAAAATCACATTCCAGAAAGTTGTCATGGCTTTAGAAGCTTCTGATATGCTAATTGAAATCATTTGACTCAATTGGAGGTGTACCTGTGGATGTATTTGAAGGCCTACCAATCAGCCAAGACCCCAGAAAAAATTGTAGACCTCCACAAATCTGGTTCATCCTTGAGAGCAATTTCCAAATGCCTGAAGGTACAACGTTCATCAGTACAAATAATAGTTCACAAGTATACACACCATGGGACCACGCAGCGATCATACCGCTCAGGAAGAGGACTCCGTCTGTCTCCTTGAGATTAACGTACTTTGGTGCGAAATGTGCAAATCAATCCCAGAACAACAGCAAAGGACCCTGTGAAGATGCTGGAGGAAACAGGTACAAAAGTGTCTATATCCACAGTAAAACGAGTCCTATATCAACATAACCTGAAAGGCCTCCGCTCAGCAAGGAAGAAGCCACTGCTAAAAAAGCCAGACTACGGTTTGCAACTGCACATGGGTACAAAGATAGTACTTTTTGGAGAAATGTCCTCTGGTCTAATGAAACAAAATTAGAACTGTTTGGCCATAATGACCATCTTTATGCTTAGAGGAAAAAGGGGGAGGCTTGCAGCCGAAGAACACCATCCCAACCGTGAAGCACGGGGGTGGCAGCATCATGTTGTGGGGATGATTTGCTGCAGGAGAGACTGGTGTACGTCATAAAATAGATGACATTGTGAGGTCGGAAAATTGTGGATATATTGAAGCAACATCTCAAGACATCAGTCAGGAAGTTAATGATTGGTTGCAAATGGGTCTTCAAAATGGACAATGACCCCAAGCATACTTCCAAAGTTGTTACAAAATGGCTTAAGGACAACAAAGTCAAGGTATTCGATTGGCCATCACAAAGCCATAGAAAATGTGTGGGCAGGACTGAAAAAGCGTGTGCGAGCAAGGAGGCCTACAAACCTGACTCAGTTACACCAGCTCTGTCAGGAGGAATGGGCCAAAATTTACCCAACTTAAGGGAAGCTTGTGGAAGGCTACCCAAAACGTTTGTCCCAAGTTAAACTATTTTAAAGGCAATGCTACCAAATATTAATTGAGTGTATGTAAAGTTCTGACCCACTGGGAATGTGATGAAAGAAATAAAAGCTGAAATAAATCATTCTCCCTACTATTATTCTGACATTTCACATTCTTAAAATTAACTGGTGATCCTAACTGACCTAAGACAGGGACTTTTTACTAGGATTAAATGTCAGGAATTGTGAAAACTGAGTTTAAATGTATTTGGCTCAGGTGTATGTAAACTTCCGACTTCAACTGTACATTTGTAAAAATGTCAAAAACAACTTTTTTGCTTTGTCATTATGGGTTATTGTGTGTAGATTGAGGAAAATGTTTTATTTTATCAATTTTAGGATAAGGCTGTAACGTAACAAAATGTGGAAAAAGTCAAGGGGTCTGAATACTTTCCAAATGCACTATAAATTAGATTTCTGTATTTTATTTTCAATACATTTTTCAGAAATCTCTAAATACATGTGGTCACCTTCTCATTATGGGGTATTGTGTGTAGATGGGTGAGAATTCTATTTAATCCATTTTCAATTCAAGTTGTAACAGATCAAAATGTTTAAGTCAAGGGGTATGATTACTTTCTGACGGCATTGTACACAGTGGGGGAAAAAGTATCAAATTGTCATACTTGAGGAAAAGTAAATATACCTTAAAAGATAATGACTCAAGTGAAGGTAACCCAGTAAATGACTATTTGAGTAAAAGTCTAAAAGTATTTGGTTTTAAATGTACTTAAGTATCAAAAGTAAAAGTATAAATCATTTTAAATGTCTAATATTAAGCAAACCAGACAACACGATTTTCTTGTTTTTTTAAATTTACGGATAGCCAGGGGCACAGTTCAACACTAAGACATCATTTATAAACAAAGCATTTGTGTTTAGTGAGTCTGCCAAATCAGAGGCAGTAGGGATGACCAGGGATGTTCTCTTGATTACTGTGTGAATTAGACCATTTTCCTGTTCTTAAACAAGTACTTTTGGGTGCGAGGGATAATGTAAGGAGTAAAAAGTACATTATTTTCTTTAGGAATGTAGTGGAGTAAAAGTTGTCAAAAATATAAATGGTTAATTATAGATACCCAAAAAAAAGACTTAAGTTAAACTACTTTTAAATACTACTTAAGTACTTTACACCACTGACTGTACACACGAACACAGTCACTCAGACGCACAACATCTGTGCAAATAGATAAACAAAGCTAAATGTGTGTGTATGCCTATCTCACACACAAAGACAGCATACTTGACTCATTTTGGAGCGACAGCCTGCCTGGCAAAAATAGTTTTTCCTAATTTGTCTATCCATCCTATTCACCACTCACATGCCCAACACTTACTTCTGCCAATATATAGTGCTCTCATTTCTATTTCATAACCTCAGTTCTTCCTCCACAATTTCTCCCACGGTCTCACTATTCACTGAAAATAGACTCCTTTGGCTTATGCAAGTGGTTATGTTATCCTTATCACTTTGTTAGTGCGGGTTAGTTTCCCTGTAGGATTACACCTTAGAAATAGCAGGAACAGAGGAAGAGCAATGACTGGTGACTGTCTACCTATTTGTTAATGTGTGTTGTTGGTTCTCTTATTCATCATTCTAAACGGATACGGTAGGCTATCTGATGGACGGTGCATTGGTAACAAGTCATAGGCCACTACTTCTGTGTATTGTTATTTATCATGGTCTACATCAAGCTGTGGGTCCTGCATTAGAATCAAGTCAGATATATTTGTCAGGCATTTAAACATCAGGCTAATTATGCACCGTAGTTGTTTCAAGGTCAAGAGCTGGATCTTGTTTAAAAAAATATCCCAGATGGGGGGGGGATCAACCGTATGGAGATATAAGATCATTAAAATAGAGGGCGGGTCCTGTAGAGAAAGGTATTGACTATATTTCATTTAAATGCAAATCCACCAACTGTCAAACATGGCCTCTGCCAGCACTGCAGTTTGCATCACAGCCCAGGAAAATATTTGTTTTTATTCCAAGTATGTTTTATTTCTTCACTTGCAATCAATTGTCTTCTGCTTTTGGATGGCACCATCCTTTGTTTTATAATGAAATGGCAAAGTGATAAGAGCAAATTGGGCCCATCGCCTTTGAAAAGCAGATATATGCCTCGCAGAAAACAATGTGTAGTTACTACCATTAGAAATCGCCGTTAGGGTTGGTATCCATTAACTGTAGTGTTTCCTTGTTCTAATGAGCCTTTCATTCTCATCCTCCCCTTCAATGCATTGACTGTCTTAGGTTTAACTCCATCAATATCATGCCAAATGTATTGAACACACAGCATGCATTTTTTATTCGTGTATCATATGATCTGTATAAATAAGCACCAATCCACAAATGTAAAAATCCGGTAAAAATCAGGCCAGCTAATTCAACTATTTGGGCCAGCTAATACAACAGTACACCGCAATAGTGTTGCAAATATAAAGTAATATAGGGCTAGGGTTTCAATTATTTACGTTGGACATAGTGGTTAACATATTATGGCTACCACACTATAATTTCTACAGCCTTGAAAGGCAGGCATCAACATGGCCGAATGAGAGGCTGCCAGTGATTTATAGAAATCGCTTCTACGGGTACACATCCTTTTCAATGAATTCAAGTCCCTTTCTACGCGTGAGAACATTCATTTTCTTGTTGTCAAATCCCTGCTAAAAGTCAGGTGACCTAAGCGCTTCCAAATATGGATTTGCAGGTTTGCCAAATCTGTCATGTTTACGCATATCTCTCCTATGAGCAAATCTTTATGCCAGTCATTTTAATTAAGCCCCTAGAAATGTTTGAAATGTTTGTTTGTGGATAGTGATTTACATTTGTGCATTGGTACTAATTTGTACAGATCATGATACACACATACAAAATGCATGCTGTGTGTTCACTATACATTTGGCTTGATATTGATCCCATACATCACTCCCTGTGGGGTCTACTTGATTTAACCATATGACTCCCTATGGAGTACACTATATTTAACCCTTTCATTCCCTGAGGAGTGTCCTCATGTTAACCCTGTTACTCAAACAAATACTTTTGGAACTGGACAGGGCTTTGGATCATTATTTTCCTCCTAAATCTCAGCTCATAGCCAACTGCCAACTAAATAGAAAACAAAAACATGTTGTTCCCCCCCCCCCCCCCCATCAGTTCGTTTATTCTCCAGAATGTGTCGATACGTATTAAACCTCCATGTGGCACAAGTCTATGGCATTATCAGTTGACAGGGGAATAGAGTTGAATGTCCACACTGACGTCCTCTAAGTGAAGCTAGCATACATGAATACATTAAGAGCTTTGTAAGGGTACTTGTTTACACGTCGCCCGTAGACATTTCATTATGTTTAATGATTCATGAATTAACACACCCTTTGCAAAGACTGAGACGCTCAATTAAAAGAGCCAGTGTCCTCAAAATATATATATGTTAATGAATACCCATCATACCGTTCTTCAGTGTTTTAATCATCAAGGATATTTGCCTAATACGTTCCCAGAGGCAAACCACTTGCATAATCAGAAAATGTTCCGTCTTCATTAGATACAATAGAACTAATCAGATGATATCCAATTAGGGCATTCAACGATTTTGTTTGTGTTAATTTGTTGGCTCAAAAATGTTCACCGATTTGGCCTGGTTATTACTGACAAGTTTTAGTTTGACTTTTAATGTGACATACAACTATGATGATCAATGGATGTCTGCTGATGTTTTGTCTGTTGCTTCTGTGTCTTTCAGGATGTAGTCTGGGGATTGAACTCCTTGTTTACCGTAAGTACCTTTTAAAAAAAAAAATCTAAACCATTTGACATCTACAGTACCTTCAGAAAGTATTCAGACTCCTTGACTTTTTCCCAATTTTTTGTGACGTTACAGCCTTATTCTAAAATGGATTCATAAAATGTTTTAAAAATAATCCTCAGCAATCTACACACATTACCCCATAATGACAATACAGAATTTTTATTACAATTTTTATTACATAATTACATTATTACATTACATTATTACATTACATTTATTTACATAAGTATTCAGACCCTTTGCTGTGGGACTTGAAATTGAGCTCATGAGACTCGAAATTGAGCTCAAGTTCATCCTGTTTCCATTGATCATCCTTGAGGTGTTTCTACAACTTGGAGTCCACCTGTAGTATATTCAATATATTGGACATGACTTGGAAAGGTACACACCTGTCTATAATATATTGTCCCACAGTTATCAGAGCAAACCCCAAGCCATGAGGTCAAATGAATTGTCCGCAGAGCTCCGAAACAGGATTGTGTCGAGGCACAGATCTGGGAAAGGGTACCAAAATATTTCTGCAGCATTGAAGGTCCCCAAGAACACAGTGGCCTCCATAATTCTTAAATGGAAGAAGTATGGAACCACCAAAACTCTTCCTAGAGCTGGCCGCTCAGCCAAACTGAGCAATCGGAGGAGAAGGGCCTTGGTCAGGGAGGTCACTCTGACAGAGCTCTAGAGTTCCTTTGTGAAGATGGGAGAACCTTCCAGAATGATAACCATCTCTGTAGCACTTTATGATAGGGTGGACAGACGGAAGCCACTCTTCAGTGAATGACAGCCTGCTTGGAGTTTGCCAAAAGGCACCTAAAGACTGACGGTTTGTATTTATTTATTTAACGTTTCTTTAACTAGACAAGTCATTTAAGAACAAATTCTTATTTACAATGATGGCCTAGGAAGAGTGGGTTAATAACTGCCTTTTTCAGGGGCAGAAATACATATTTTTACCTTTTCAGCTCAGGGATTCGATCTAGCTACCTTTCGGTTACTGGCCCAACGCTCTAACCACTAGGCTATCTGCTGCCCCAAGATTCTCTGGTCTGATGAAACCAAGATTGAACTCTTTATCCTGAATGCCAAGCGTCACGTCTGGTTGAAACCTGGCACAATCCCTACGGTGAAGCATGGTGGTGGCAGCATCATGCTGCGGGGATGTTTTTCAGCGGCAGGGACTGGGAGACGAGTCAGGATTGAGGGGAAATATGAAAGGAGCAAAGTACAGAGAGATGATGAAAACCTGCTCCAGAGTGCTTAGGACCTCAGACTGGAGCGGAGGTTCACCTTCCAGCAGGACAACGACCCTAAGCACACCGCCAAGACAACGCAGGAGTGGCTTCGGGACAAGTCTCAATGTCCTTGAGTGGCCCAGTTAGAGCCTGATCCCACATCACTGGAGAGACCTGAAAATAGTTGTACAGCATTGCTCCCCATCCAACCTGACAGAGCTTGAGAGGATCTACAGAGAAGAATGCGAGAAACCCCACCAAATACAGCTGTGCCAAGCTTGTAGCGTCATACCCAAGAAGAGTCGAGGCTGTAATCACTGCCAAAGGTGGTTCAACAAAGTACTAAGTAAAGGGTCTGAATACTTATGTAAATGTGATATTTCAGTTTTATTTTATTTTTTTGCACAAAATTCTAAAAAAATGTTTTGTTATTATGTGCTATTGTGTGTAGATTGATGAGGGGAAAAAAAATCCAATTTCATCCATTTTAGAATAAGGCTGTAACTTAACAAAATGTGAAAAAGTCAAGGGGTCTGAATACTTTCCAAAAGCATTGAATGTTAAAATGTGTTTCTATGCTTATGACAACCGGTATAGACTGAGTTGTTACTGTAAAGCCTATCATTTTCTTTATAAAACCATACAAACCCGTTTTTATGAGCAATTCCCCAGGCATTTTCTGTGAACATTGACGAGAAAGCAGGTAGGTAAGGAGAATGAGCGTGTTAAGTGTTCCTGTAAGCGACTGTTGTTGCTTGGTTGATTGGGTTGATAGCATCTCTTTCGCTCCTCTCCTGGCTGCTTCCCACAATGATGATGCAGCCTGATGCTCAGTCATGCCCTGAGGCTTAGCTCTTAATCAGGAAGTGAGGCGCTCTACACACAGGCCTAGCCGCCATTTTATCTCCTTAATAACACACCGTGCCTCGCCCGCCACGCACGCCGTCTCTACGGCAACAGGCTAATTACACTACTTTGTCTTTTAACTTAAATCCAGGGTGACATTGCATACTGCCAGTGGCTGTTAGTCAGGCAAATGTTGTCTGATACTGATACTGTTTGTTGTTTTCATCTGGGTTAGCGGGCTTTAGTTTATCTGAAACTGTTTTTAGTAAACTTTTGCTGACTCAAGCTCATTTTCTCTTTCATTTCATTCAGGATCTACTGAACTTCGATGACCCATTGAACATCGACGCGGCCGAGCATCATCTGCGCGATAAGGTAACGACACCAACCAGCCCACCTGGAGGGAGGTCATCTTCCCTATGTCCTGTCCATGACCTTACATGGGCAGCAGTAAGTAGGACGTGTTTAGAAGGTCTGAAAGCTCTAGAAGTGGAATGTGGGGCTATTCTGTAGAACTCACTAATGACCACTTCGTTCACAACCATTGGGTACTGTGTACTGTGTAGTCTGTCTAAGTAGTGCCTTATATAGAAAATTGGGTGCCATTTGTGATTCGCGCTATGTCTCATTCTGCCTGGGCTATCCATGCCCGGCAGGAGACAGACCTCTCTGGGACCTCTCACACTCCCTCCCAAGTGGTGCTCGGCTGGGGCTTGCAATACTCCCCAGTCCCCAGACAGACAGTGTATGCTAAACTTCAGAGAGCATGAGCAGCTTAGTATGTCAACAGCAGGGCTATGGTTTACATTTAAGATCATGCCTGATGCCTCATTACTGTTTGCCACTCGCAGCGGGTCGATATCTGCACAGTCTTCAGCACACCCTTTACGCCTGTGTTGAGTGGAGTCTAATATGGTCACTCTGGTTGGTTTCACACACCAACACCCCAAGCCCCATCCAAAAACCCAGACTGGGCTAGCGGAACATAAACCGGAGGAAAAGAGGCCAGAGAAAGTAAGTGAAGGACGGAATAGACCAAACTAATGTTGGAGAGGAGACGAGGCAAGACCTACAGGAAGTATTGATTTCAATGGATGGTTTCCTCTGGTCTCTTCAGTCCTGAGCCGTGTTCCTTCTAACATGCTGATTTCACCGAGCACGCGCGCATTGTTGATTTTGTCCGTCTACAACAGACGCGATCAGGACACGTAGGTTGAAATATCAAAACGAACTGTGAACCAACTATATTAATTTGGGGACAAGTCGAAACACATGAAACATTCATGGACATTTAACTAGCTTGCTGTTGCTAGCTAATTTTTCCTGGGATATAAACATTGGGTTGTTATTTTACCTGAAATGCACAAGGTCTTTTTTTCCTGGATCTTTGTAGAATTTTGAGTCACACATAAAATTGTGTGTTCTCTACTCCGACAATGAATCCACAGGTAAAAGGGAAAACTTCTAGTAATCTCTCCTCCTTCAGTCTTCTTCCTTCCGTCCTCCTTTTCATTCTGCTTTTTCGTCTTCCTTTTTTTTCATTTTCTTTTCTCCTTCTTTCTCCTCCTCTTTCTCCTTCTTTCTCCTCCTTTCCCTTCTTCTCCTTTCCCTTATTCTTAGCCTTCTTCTCCTTTCCCTTATTCTTCTCCTTCTCCTTCTTTCTCCTCCTCTTTCTCCTCATTTCCCTTCTTCTCCTTTCCCTTATTCTTCTCTTTCTCCTCCTTTCCCTTCTCCTTTCCCTTATTCTTCTCCTACTCCTTCTTTTTCCTCCTCTTTCACCTTTTTCTCCTTTCCTTTCCCTTCTTCTCATTTCCCTTCTCCTTTTCCTTCTTTCTCCTCCTCTTTCTCCTCCTTTCCCTTCTCCTTTCCCTTCTTCTCCTTTCCCTTATTCTTCTCATTCTTTCTCCTCCTCTTTCTCCTTCTTTCTCCTCCTCTTTCTCCTCCTTTCCCTTCTTCTCCTTTCCCTTATTCTTGTCCCTTCTCCTTCTTTCTCCTCCTCTTTCTCCTCCTTTCCCTTTTCCTTTCCCTTATTCTTCTCCTTCTCCTTCTTTCTCCTCCTCTTTCTTCTCCTTTCGCTTCTTCTCCTTTCCCTTATTCTTCTCCTTCTTTCTCCTCCTCTTTCTCCTCCTTTCCCTTATTCTTCTCCTTCTCCTTCTTTCTCCTCCTCTTTCTCCTCCTTTTCCCTTCTTCTTCTCCTTCTCCTTCTTTCTCCTCCTCTTTCTCCTTTCCCTTCTCCTTTCCCTTCTTCTTCTCCTTCTCCTTCTTTCTCCTCCTCTTTCTCCTCCTTTCGCTTCTTCTCCTTTCCCTTATTCTTCTCCTTTTCCTCTTCCTTATAATAATTACAGATTTATAATTTTGACGAAGTGTGTACTGGCTATGGCGTTTCGAGGGACCTTTAATTTTTTTTTTTCAAACAAAGGGTATTTTTGTTACTATGAGAGGCACAGCCGTTCACTTTGCCTTGCCATGTTCTGCTAGGAGCAAACCAAACCTAGTATGCAGACGTCTGGTTGTTGTTCATAGGAGCCTTTCCGACCAATTACAGAGATAGTAGTGGACACAGTGGGCTTCCAAACACTCAGGGAAACATGTCACTGCCTTTTAACTACACTGGGATGTTTTTTTGTTGCAAAGGTCAGTTAAAATAAAAGGAATGGAGAAAGAAGTCCTCTTGTGTTAGAACAGTGGTTCCCAAACGTTTTTGCTTCGTGACCCAACAATTGAGCTGCCTTTTGAGTCGAGACCAACCATAATGGTTGAGCGGTGAAAAAAAATCAACAGACCAAATAATAAGTAAAAAAATATATCATATTTGCAGCGGAGAGAGGATGTTGTTGTTTTAATGCTAATTCCCTGCAATTCTATACATTTTGCTGTGGAGCTGAGAGAAAATGTCTTTACGTTAATTTCCGGGAATTGTACGCATTTTGACATGGCAAATGCTGTGTTCTTATGCTCAACATTTTAATAAAATCAATAGGGGCCTGATTGTATAACCCACAGTTTAGGAAGCACTGTGTCAGACCACCTTTAGTTAAGTTGCCATTAATACACTACTGTAACAGGTTCCTCTTGATAGTATCACTGTACCTACAGTGCTTTCAGTATTATAGCCTGATTTTAAAATGTATTCAAAATTTTAAAAAATCTCACCCATCTACACACAATACGCCATAATGACAGAAATAGGTCATTTACATAAATATTCACACCCCTGAGATAATACATGTTAGGATGCATGTTGTGGAATATTTTTACTCTGTACAAGCTTCCTTATTTTGTTGATTCATCCTCAGTTTTCTCCTATCACAGCCATTAAAACTCTGTAACTGTTTTAAAGTCACCATTGGCCTCATGGAGAAATCCCTGAGAGGTTTCCTTCCCCTCCAGCCACTGAGTTAGGAAGGATGTCTATCTTTGTAGTGACTGGGTGATTGATACACCATCCAAAGTGTAATTAATAAATTCACCATGTTCAAAGGGATATTCAATATCTACCTTTTTTATTTTTTTTAAATGTTGCCCTTTACGAGGCATTGGAAAACATCCTTGCTCTTTGTGGGTGAATCTGTTTGAAATTCACTTCTCGACCTTACAGATAATTGTATGTGTGGGGTACAGAAAAGGTAGTCATTCAAAAATCATGATGAATGCTATTATTGCACATAGAGTCCATGCAACTTATTATGCTACTTGTTAAGCAAATGTCTACTCCTGAACTTTTGACTTCCCATAACAAAGGGGTTGAATACTTATTGATTCAAGATATTTCAGAGTTTCATTTTTAATTTGTAAAAATCTCTAAAAACATAATTCCACTTTGACATTAAAAAGTACCAGCAAAACACCAGTCAATGTCAACAGTGAAGAGGCGACTCCGGGATGCTGGCCTTCTAGGCAGAGTTCCTCTGTCCAGTGTCTGTGTTCTTTAGCCCATCTTCATCTGTTCTTTTTATTGGCCAGTCTGAGATATGGCTTTTTCTTTGTAACTCTGCCTAGAAAGCCAGCATCCCGGAGTCGCCTCTTCATTGTTGACATTGACTGGTGTTTTGCTGGTACTATTTAATGAAGCTGTCAGTTGCGGACTTGTGAGACGTCTGTATCACAAACTAGACACTCTAATGTACTTGTGCACCGGGGCCTCCCAGTCCTCTTTCTATTCTGATTAGAGCCAGTTTGCACTGTTCTGTGAAGGGAGTAGTACACAGCGTTGTACCAGATCTTCAGTTTCTTGGCAATTTCTCGCATGGAATAGCCTTCATTTCTCAGAACAAGAATTGACTGATGAGTTTCAGATGAAAGTTCTTTGTTTCTGGCAATTTTGATATATTATATATTATTATATATTATATATATATATTATATTATATAAGTGTAAAGTGACTATGCATCAAGGATGGATAATAATAACATTAAAAATAAAGAACCGAGTAGCAGCAGCATATATATCTGACTGACGGGTGGTAGGCAGAAACAGGCGCGTTTTGCCAGCAGCTCTTCGTTGTGCGTCAAGCATTGCACTGTTTATGACTTCAAGCCTATCAACTCCCGAGATGAGGCTGGTGTAACCGAAGTGAAATGGGTAGCTAGTTAGCGTGCTAATAGCATTTCAAACGTCACTCGCTCTGAGCCTTCTAGTAGTTGTTCCCCTTGCTCTGCATGGGTAACGCTGCTTCGATGGTGGCTGTTGTCGTTGTGTTGCTGGTTCAAGCCCAGGGAGGAGCGAGGAGAGGGACGGAAGCTATACTGTTACACTGGCAATACTAAAGTGCCTATAAGAACATCCAATAGTCAAATGTTAATGAAATACAAATGGTATAGAGGGAAATAGTCCTATAATTCCTATAATAACTACAACCTAAAACTTCTTACCTGGGAATATTGAAAACCACCAGCTTTCATATGTTCTCATGTTCTGAGCAAGGAACTGAAACGTTAGCATTCTTACATAGCACATATTGCACTTTTACTTTCTTCAACACTTTGTTTTTGCTTTATTTAAACCAAATTGAACATGTTTCATTATTTACTTTTTATTTTATTTTATTGATGTATTATATTAAGTTAAAATAAGTGTTCATTCAGTATTGTTGTAATTGTCATTATTACAAATAAATAAATAATCAACCGATTATTCGGTATCTGCTTTTTTGGTCCTCCAATAATCGGTATCGGCGTTGAAAAATCATAATCGGTCGACCTCTACTAGAAAGGCAGGAACCTAGAGAGGAACCAGGCTCTGAGAAGTGGCCGGTCTTCTGGCTGTGCCGGGTTGAGGTTATAACAGTACATGGCCAAGCTGTTCAAACCTTCATAGGTGACCAACAGCAAAAAATAATAATAACTATTATTACAGTGGTTCTAGAGTGTGCAACAGGTCAGCACCTCCGGAGTAAATGTCAGTTGGCTTTTCATAGCCGAGCATTCAGTGTTAGAGACAGCAGGTGCGGTAGAGAGAGAGGGTCGAAAACAGCAGGTCCAGAACAAGGTAGCACGTCCGGTGAACAGGTCAGGGTCCCATAGCCTCAGGCAGAACAGTTTAAACTGGAGCAGCAGCGCGACCAGGTGGTCTGGGGACAGCAGAATCATCAGGCCTGGTAGTCCTGAGGCATGGTCCCAGGGCTCAGGTTCTCCGGGAGGAGAGAGAGAATTAGAGGGAGCATACTTAAATTCACACAGGACACCGGATAAGACCGGAGAAATACTCCAGACATAAGACTGACCCTAGACCCCACAAGACGTCACAAACTATTGCAGCATAATGGCAGTGAGTTCGGCCCCAATGGTGTAATGGGCTGTATGCACCACCCTCTAGCACTGAGGTCAAGGACGGTACATTTGCCATAACAAGCGGTGATGCAGCCAGTCGAGATGGTGCAGCTGTAGAACTTTTTGAAGAGCCAAGGGACCATGACAAATATTTTCAGCCTCCTGAGGGGGAAGAGGCGCTGTCATGCCCTCCTCATGATTATGCGGGTGTGTGGACCATGTTAAAATCTTAGTGATGTGGACGCCAAGGAACTTAAAGCAAAGGAGCAGGGGTTCATGTACTCTACATACTCCCTCACACTAACACAGATATGCACAGTAGTTGTCCCAGCTGCCTCTCGCAAGCCCCTGCCGAGTGTGACGTCCACAGTTTGTGGTTCTCGATGTGAGGGCCGTGGCATTCGTGAGGAGTGTCCAATTTCTTGGTCTCCCCTGACCCTGTAGCTTTGTGGCACGCCGACTGAACATCAAGTCTTTGTGCGGAGGGAACTGAGAGATGTGTGTCAGAGGGTACTGGGAAACCACGGCTCACACGTCCACCACATAGCATACTGATGCTAAATGACCATGTAATCACCATACTGATGCAGCGGTCTCCCAGCTGACTGTCCCGTCACAGGAAGCTTGGCCTCAAACTCTCTCTCTCCCTCTCTCTCTTTGAGAGGAAACTAGGGCTTTTAATAGTAACGGAGTCATGTTGCAGCAGTGGTGTTGCAGAATCCCCATCCCACAGTAGGAAAAACAACAGCCACCCAGTCAAATGGATCTGACCTCCTACTGAGAAACAGCCCTTTTTCCAGCTTTATTGTTGGTTCAGCAACAAACGTAGAGAGAGTAGGCTTAAAGTGGAACTCCCCCAGTGCTCAATGCTCTCTGATTGCATTGTTATTCTATTGTCAGCTGGGAGGGGTTAGGGGCTGGTGGGGGGGGGGGGCATACAGTAGTGCTGTGGAAGATGGAACATACCAGAACGGAACAGACTGAACCCACACGGGGCTGCCATTTGACTGTTGACCTTAAAACTAAAGAGGTCGATGATTAGCCAGGCATGATTACTTTATTGACCTTATCTTATGTCTTTGTCAGCAACACAAAAGCATATTGGACTTATACTTTGTCATGTCATTGTGGTACATGTCGTTGTGAGGTCCAAATGTATTTGGACAATGGCACATTTTGTTGTTTTGGCTCTGTACTCCCCAGCACCTTGGATTTGAAATGATACCATATGAGGTTAAAGTGCAGTCTGTCAGCTTTAATTTGAGGGTATTTTCATCCATAACGGTTTAGAAATTACAGCACTTTTTGTACGTAGTCCCCCCATTTTAGGTGTTTCAGATTATGTTGTGCCCAATGGTAAATAATGTAGTGTGTTATTTTAGTCACTTTTATTGTAAATAAAGAAATAATATGTTTCTGAACATTACGGATAATCATGAATGCATGATGAGTGGGAAAGGCATAAATATCATACCCACACAAAAATGCTGACCTCCCCTGTTATTGTAAAAGGTTACCATGTCTTGGGGGTATGATCTTTGTGCCTCTAACTTTCTCACACATTATTCACAATTCACTTCAACAAAGTACTGAGTGAAGGGTCTGAATACTTATCTAAATGTGATTATTTTATTTTTTTATACATTTGCAACAATATGGGGTATTGTGTGTAGATTGCTGATGGGGGGAAAAAAACGATTTAATCCATTTTAGAATAAGGCTGTATTGTAACAACGTGGAAAAAGTCAAGGGGTCTAAATACTTCCCGAATACCCTGTATACCTGAATTTGTCCAAATACTTTTATTTCCATAAAATGGGGGGGACTATGTACAAAAGTACTGTATTTTGATCCTGATGTAGATGACAATACCCTCAAATTAAAGCTGATTATCTCTACTACAACCTAGTAATTGTATCATTTTAAATCCAAATTGCTGGAGTACAGAGCCAAAACAACAACAAATGTGTCACTGTCAAAATACTTTTGGACGTCACATTAACTATTGCAATGCCACAGAAAATGGTAGATTTAAGGTTGGCCACAGCAAACTAACAGCCGCGTTTTGACTGATATGATTAGTTACTCAGGTATTCTAGCATGGTCAGCCATACTGCACCATTGATTCCCAGTCCGAAAGCTTAACGAAGGCCTTGCATAATGCTCTCTTGAGGGACCCTGTGGTCTTCTGACTGCATCCTAATGCAGATCTATGGCTCTCCAACCACCACAGGACCAGTATCTTTACTGTGCTAACAATCTGTCTCACACTGGATCAATAGCCAATCAACTGGCTGTTTGTTTGCACGTGAAAACAACCCTTAATCCACGTGACAGGGTCTGGCTCGACATGGTTCTGGATGGTTGAACCACGGTGATCTTTAGCGCTTAGTTTACACCGTGTCAGTTTTGTGAAGTGAAAACTTTGACGGTATGGAAATGTTGTAGTTTTGTCAACTTTCTTTCTGTCAATAATTCTTTGAAATCACTAGCTCATCTGGCCTCTGTGTGATCTCCTGTCGGACTATCTAGTATTTGTAACACCTTGCTGGCTGTGGGCCACCTTCAGCGCTAGTTCTACCTGACGTGATCTGACCTGAATCGGTGCAAACTGATCACGTTACCAGGTGAGCCAGAGGGCTCTGAAATGTTCTATCCCTAGTCCTGATGGGGAGGAAAGAGGAAGAGGGGGATTCGAAGTGATAGTGTGAGATGAGTGCCATCAGGAGGTCTCGTTTTCTACCACTCCACCCCTTCCGCCCTCCCACCCCTGCGGTCTACCCTGACAGCGTCTGCTGAGTTGGTGTTCAGGGGATTTGATTGCCTTTTTTCATAGCTTGACTGTTGCTCCTACCCTACCTGTAGCAGTGGTGGTGTGTGCAGCTGGTTTAGCACTTTAGGTGCTGGACAGGAACACACAGTATTGTCGGGACAGGAACACACAGTAGACTCACATTAATGCTGTGTTGAGCGGTCTGTTCCCATCTGGACTGATCACATCCAATTTGGGCAATCAGACTTTTTGAGCTGGAGGGGTGAGTGTTTGAGGTGACTGCAGATGCTCCAAACTGTCCCACAACAGTGCAGTGGCAAACATCTCTGGATGACATGTACAAAAAGGTCAAGTATCTGAAATAATCCAACAGCCTTTTGTGAACGAACACCCACACTTGACTTTTGCCAATCGCTACTTTAAAGGAAAACATTTGCTTACTATGACTAAGCATTGTGGTTGCCCCACCTAGCAATCTTTAGATGAATGCACTAACTGTAAGTCACTCTGGATAAGAGTGTCTGCTAAATGACTATGTAAATGTAAAGGACATGGAGGAGAGGAGCCATGCAGCCCTGTGTTCTGAAGTAACCTTGTTTGGTGTTACAAATCATGTCACAGGGTTACTGAAGGCCATTGATTGGTCAATTTTGTTTTTGAAAACGTCTGAATGGCCAAACCAAAGAGTGACTGAGGGTTCCAGAGTGCATGTCATCTCTGCCAGTCGTGTGTAATAGACATGTCCCTGGGAGTCAAAACAGTGACATTGATGCGATCTGACAGGAATTCAACTTGTCTCTTTTCCTGTATTTGCTGTAGCAGGGGAGGGACAGTATGTAGTTTTGACCTATTCCCTGAGGAAAATGGTTTATAAATCTGCAGGACTAGTTTGAGTACATCTGCACTTTTACTTTTGAATTTGTTTGAGGACATTGACTTGTTTGTCAAAGAACTGTTCTGGATGTCATCATTCATCTCCATTGTTATGTTGTGTTATGTCATGTCATAGTATTACCCAATATAAATCTCCCCCCAAATATCTGTTTCTTTGTAATATTCTGCATACAGATGTATATCAAAACGCTTTTAGCCAGGGAAGAAAGGTAAGGCCCACACGACCACAAACCCTTCAGATTGTTATAATGGGGCAGATTAATACGCAGAACTACGTAGGGGGGGCTATTCCAAGCTCTGTGCTGCGCTCAGCTTGCTGCCAAAATATTTAGCAAGGCTGCAGAGTTATGTAAAGTGTGTAGGGGGGGGTGCAGCAGTTGAATCCCCAAGGTCTCAGCTTGGAGTGTTCCGGGCTCCCTGTTCTAACTGTTCGTTCTAAGTCTGTTCTGTCTACCTAGCTGTGCTGAGGGCTCTTTAACGTAGTGATGTTTTCTTTGCTCTGTTGCTATAGCCTGACTGTAAAGCTGGAGCACATTCCACCCAAGGCGAAGTACAGCCATTTGCATTAATTCATTTACCTCTTGAAGAGGTGTTTTGAACAGAAGAGGTGTTTTGAACACTGGTGTACCTGCCTGCTGGGAGGATGTGAGCTAATTCAGTAGGAAAGGTTACATGGTTCAGTTCACTAATGGATGGCCGCTAACGCTAGTCCGTCAGTCAGTGTCTGCTTCAACTACAGGCTTTGTTTGGTTGGTTTCCGCACTGCTTTCCTCCTTCATATCAGTGTCTGTCTCTGTCCTCCCCACGTCCTTGGAGTTTCACATAAGATCAACGTCATAATCTACCCCCCAGGTCATCTGCCCTCTGGCTTTCATCTGCCCTCTGGACTGTAGAGTCCCAGTAGGATGGATTAAGACTCAAAAAGCAGGTTACTAACCAGCCGTCTGATTGTGATATTCATCCCCATTTACATACAAGCTTTCATGCAATGTCAGACAGAGAGCGAGATCTGTAGAGCTAATTGTTTTTCCCTGAGTGTAAAGTAAGCTATTGAGTAGCAGGCACAGGCTCTTTTAGATGGCATGCTAGGAACTAAGTCTTGTACTAATTGTAAGTCTCTCTGGATAAGATCGTCTACTAAATGACTAAAATGTCAATTGTAAGTCGGCTATACACATTGTCCTTAAGTCGTCACCATTTTAAAGCATTATGTCTTGCGCTTATCTCCATAAGTTGTTGTTGGCATGGTTGACATTGTTGTTGTTGTCTGAGACTCTTCTGGCCTTTTCCAGCCCTGACCAAGCCTCATTCTGAGCTTATTCTCAAAGGAATTAATCCTATCTTGGGAAACGTGCATCTGTGAAACTGGAGCTTGATGGGTAAATAATGCGTTGATGTCAATGGGATGTCCCTGTGCAGATTGGAGGAGAGTTTACAGTTGCTTCTTTCACTTGCCTTGGCTCCTGATACCAGGGCTGTGTGGTCTTTTAGTGGACTCCACCCCCTTCTACCCTCATCAATTCCCAATCGAACCCAAATCCTGGACCACTAATGAGAAGAGAAGAAAATAGGCTTTTGTTGGATGCGTTTGTTGTTGCTCTCAGAATTGTGCTGTGCTGTGCATGACCTGAGCTGGTGTGGTTTAATAAAGCTGGCCCTGGAAAAGGAAAAGGGCAGGGGGCAAGCTGACCCAGGAGAGACAAACAGAGCCAAGGATATCAATCGCTTTGAGCTGCTCCTGCCACCTGTGCCGCTACATACGCTGCCATGCCAACCTGGCTCCATTTCTCCTCTCAATCATCTAACTGTCCCCAGACAGGCTCATGGGAATTAATTTAATTTGACTTTATTTAATTTAAACTCTACGCACAGAGTACACACACTCTCTCTCTCACACACACACACACACACATACACTCTGGCCCAAGGCTTTAACTCCCCAGTTCTGTAGTGGAGGTACTGCACTATAGTGTTCCATACCATTCAGAAGGATCAATTAGGCCCAGATACTGTGTATACACCGGCTGGGGAAACCGAGGTTGTCACAGACAGGCAAAGATGGGTTGTTCACTGTGTTCCTCCAGACTCCCTGTAGACTGGGGTTATTTACAGCCTGGTACTGGGTACAGAACAACAGGCCAGCAGAGCTAATTGAGGAATCCTGAGCCCTCCTGGGTTCCTCTCAGGCATCTTGTTGTTGGAGGCTGTTTACCCGGAGCCAGAGCTTTAGCAGTGCAGCATGGCCCTCCGTCTCTACCTCCATCTCCACAGTCTGGCAATGGGGACCGTATTCCCTGGCCGGACGGACGTTCTGCGGGTAATGTTTTCATAGCTCTTGTTGTAGCCGTGCCCTCAGTGGTCGTATCATGTTTTGCTTGACAGGAAGTGTGCGGGGTTTGTTGGTAATGTTTTCATCCCACTGTATCACTGCCATCAACCCCTGATGCATCTTACTGCATTGTTATTGAATGTTTCGATCAGTCATTTAAACTGATGAACACACTGTATATTGGCCTAAAGATTTTCAGAGCAGTTGGAGGTAAGATGTTTGTAAAAAATTAAACAAGGATATACAGATCCAGAAAAGCTCACTGATGTTGTTTGTGTGTCTTGTTCTAGGAGGATTTCCGTAATAAGGTTCAAGATTACATCAAGCACTATGCCAGATGATGACTGCATCAGCTGCGCCGGCTGCCTGCAACCCCCCCTTTCTTCGACTGCGCAGCTGAACCCCGCCCCCTAACGTTTCGTCAACCAACCAACCGCTGCACATTGCTGACACGCCCTGACTGCAATATAATGATGCTGAAAGAAGAAAAAAAAGATTTACAAGAAAAATTGTTTTTTAAAAGTTTGAGGGATTATGCTTTAATTGCCCTGAGTGGCCTAGAGTAATCATGCTGCGTCACCGCAGGGATTGTCCAATGACGGGGCCTCTGTGTGTCTGAGACAATAATAGTGAGCGCATGTGGCAGTGAGGACCCTGGATTTAACCAATCCACTTAGCTGTTATTTAAGAATTGACGAATCAAAGAGAAAGATTATCTGTTAGTGTTTCTCAGTTCTAGTGCCTGCCATGTCTGGTTGCAAAGAAAATGCACACGAGCACACACACACACAGAATCCCTTCACACACATTGCAAAGCAAACGCACTCAACTAGTTACTCACAACACACAGCACTTGGTTGTGCATGCACACCCACCCAGCCACACAGAAACACACACAGCTGGAAAAACAACATCTCTGTTATGTCACTCATTCAAGGCCTGCACTCCCCCGCCCACACCCACCTCATCAGACAGCATGTGAATGGCAAGTGCCACCGACACAGTCAGTCCCCATTCTGTTGTCCACTTCACTCAGCGTACGTCTGAAATGGCACCCCTTTATATTACCCTACTTTTAACAAGAGCCCTATAGGCCCTGGTCAGAAGTAGTGCACTACATAGGGAATAGGGTACCACTTCAGATACGCACACTTCCTGTCCTGTTCACTCATCCACAGGGGGAACACAATTTACCGGTGCCCCAGACACACTGTAACACTGTCCGGATCAAGCTCCTAGGAAAAGACTCAAGCTGTACCACAGTACAAGTTCTACCACCACACCTGAACCTTGACCTTATCTCAGCTCCCCTGACCTCTGGGGAAGCCAAGCGTAGAGGGCACTGTGCCTCTGATAGTCTGTCTGTCTTGCTCCATCCATCCATCCTGACGTTTCTCCTTCTACTCTCTTAGGACCCACCACCCTCATGCATTCTCCTCTGCCCCCATGGAGGTAGAGGGAATACGAGGGCTCTCTTCTCTGCTAGGTTGTGTATGAGAGTCCTCTGTTTCGAGGCAAGTGAGTGGGGTCTCCTCTGTATGCATGTCCTCATGTGTCTGAATGTCCCCCTCTGTGTGTGTGTGTGTGTGTGTGTGTGTGTGTGTGTGTGTGTGTGTGTGTGTGTGTGTGTGTGTGTGTGTGTGTGTTTCTGAGAGATATGTAGATCTTTGAGTGTGTGGGTTTGTTGCTTCGCTTTGCCTGGGCTGGCTTTGTGCCTGTATGTGTGCATATTGGAACGTTAGATTCAGTGTCATCACTGTATTAAAAACTTGTATTCACATGTTTGCATGAGGCAAAATGTATGTGGCCAGGAGGTGATGTATTTTACAGTAGGTATGTTAGATGTGTGTGTGTTCAAATGGACAGGGGTTCATGTGACTTGTTTTTAGCATGCTCTGGTTCCTAGCCCCACACTCCTTATTTTACTGGTCCAGCTAGCCTAATTCTCTGTGGGGCTCGGGAGGGTCTGTCTGTTCCTCAGTTTAAATCCTCCTTTTCTTTCTCAGATTGTATATCCATTTTTTAAGATATATTAAAGAGGATATAATAAGGAAAAACATGTACTTATTGTGTTTTTTCTTTCTTTCCACATTCAATGTCTTTATCACACATTCATGGATTGTAATTGCTGGCAACAATGTTAATTGAAAGTTTTTTGCAATGTTATAATTAGTGGTGCAACAGATCACAAAACTCACGGTTTTGGGTTGCAGGGCGGATGATTTTTCCGATCAGCAAAAAAATAAGAGACAAATATAACTTTGCTTTCCATTTATTACTTAAAGAACACTTAAAGCAAGGAACTTTTCAATGTTTAAATAAAATATTAAAATAAAATATTCAATACTCAATTGTTAAATTAAAGTGCAATATGAGACATGATATCTTCTTCCTTTGAACAATAGTGAATGAAAAAGAATTGCCTGTGTCCACATCATCAAAAAGAGAAAGAAAGAAAGAAAGCAGACCTGAGCTTATAACTTCAAATTCTCTAATGGCAGCCTTGACATCTAGTAATGGTGCGGTCTTCCTTACTTGGGGCCATGGATTGTAGAATCCTTGTTTTCAAAGGTAGGATCATGGACATAGACGGTGCAGTTTCAGTGCTCAATAGGGTTGTAACCGTTTTCAGAGGTTTGAGCACCTGGAGGACCTCCTCTGCCACTTTCACATCATCAGACAAGGTGACGATGTCTTTATTTTTTTGTTCAAGGTCTTGTCTGTCAGTGCAGAGTATACAGCTGCCTGCTGCTCACGATGGAATTCCACTTATGACATGTTGGAGAGCTATCTTGTTGTGACATGGTGTACGAGCTCGTGGGTCAGTAGCTGTAGCATTTCCTGCTTGGTCTTAAGCACATGAGCGGCTGTTCTTCGGTGGAAAAAGGAAACCACCTCCCTGATCCTCCCAAGGAGGCGGTCCATCTGGTTCACTGAGATTCCCCTTTGGGATGCTAAATTGATCACATGTGCAAAGCAAGCTATCTGTGGCCCCAGTCCAGCTTCTATCACTGTATTTACTTGGTTCTGGCATTATCTGTGGTGGTTGGGATATTGCTATTGAGCCTCTCTAGCTTCCACTCTGCTACTGCTCCTAGAAGTACCTGCGCCAGATTTGTGCCTGTGTGACTCGTAGAGGGGGTGTGTCTGTAGCACCGGACTTCACATCTCCCACTCCTCTGGTTTAGTGAGCAGTCACGTAGCTTTCCGTTACCCTGGAGGTCCACTCCTCTGTGGTGTAGTGAACAGTCACGTAGCTTTCCGTTACCCTGGAGGTCCACTCCTCTGTGGTGTAGTGAACAGTCACGTAGCTTTCCGTTACCCTGGAGGTCCACTCCTCTGTGGTGTAGTGAACAGTCACGTAGCTTTCCGTTACCCTGGAGGTCCACTCCTCTGTGGTGTAGTGAGCAGTCAGTCAGTCACGTAGCTTTCTGTTATACGTTTCTGAGTAACAGAGGGCTTTGCATAGGGGCTTTGTTGCGTTTTTTAATTTTTTTAATTAAATTACGTTGAACCAACGTGGAATTGACGTCAGTGCCCAGTGGGTAGTTGGTACTCCCACACACAGAGTGACCTGAAAGAGATCGTCAGGAGGATGCCTCTCAAAGATGTATCAACCCACTTACTGTACAAGTTCTCATTGAAATAACCCATGTTCCATATTCATAGTACTGCCTTCGGATCCTTGAAAAGCGCTGATATAAATTCAGTGTAGCATTAGTCTATTTCCATAATATGCTTTTATATCAAAATATGAATCTCTAGTAAAAGTAATAGGTGTTACAAAGTGGAGTGGAGAAATTCTATTTTTTATTCTGATTCCCCTAATAAATTTATTTGGTTTTAGCTTGTTTCAAATGTAGGCTCTAAGCACTGAAAATTAAAGGTACAATGCAGCTGTTTTTATCTCAATATCAAGTGATTTCTGGGTAATAACTAAGTAACTTAATGTGATTGTTTTGAATTGTCAAAAATAAACTTTGTTATTGGCAGAGAGGTTTGGAACTCTCTTATTGTTCTATTAAATAATTTTCCACCTGGTGATGTCACCAGAAAGGCCAAAACTCCATCCCACCAAAATAGGCTGAAATTTCAGGCAGTCTTTTCAAACAGCTCTTACACTAAAGGGGCATTTTCAGAATTTCACGGTGTTATACACCTCGTAGTGTGTAAATATATATAAAACGCAGAAAATCACATTTTTGGCTGCACTGGGCCTTTAAAGAGGTGCTCAAAAATACACAATTATGTTGTTGTTTATTGATCGTACCAGTTTACTTCGGTGGGTGTTAAATTGCTGTACAGTAATTGTGATGCTAATGACAAGTGAAGGTCTTGTGCAAACAAAGCAAAACAACCTCCACATTGTGTTAAACTGGGAGAGCATGGTATCTGAACAGTCAGTCAGTTATGCCTATACCCATACAAACCCATCTCCCTCAATCACTCACTCCCTCACTCACCCACTCTCCAGTTTCTAAAAACAGTGCCGTGAAGTGTAGTTTTAGTCATCAGTCAAATCTATGGGTGGCCATCCTCAACCACCACATCCAAACCCAGCACTAAAGACCAACCACTGTTTGTCTGCAGTGCACAGTGTGTTATGTCATATTATCTGCTTTCAAAATAGATTTTCACCCATTTCACAAAGTGGAAGCCAGTAAAACAACGATGCCCCCACTCACACCTGTGGGCACATAGTTGACCTGGTCGTCACTGACTCCATCCCCATCAAAAACATTAGGGTCTATGACCTCTGTGTCTGACCACAAGGTTTTTGCACTGGACTTGACATTCTTTCCTCATCTAGCCAAGTCCAAGCATCCCATGTGTTTCCGGAACTGGAAAAACAGACCCAGTCAGCCTGTCAGAGGACATCTTGAACCTGTCTTCTACATCTTTTTTTCCATCCATGGATGAAACTGGGGTTTTCCAACCAATCCCTGGGCAGTGCGCCTGACTTCCATGCAGTTATAAAAATATGGGAGGTCGCATTCGCTCACTGAGAAATATGAAATCCACTGGATGCATCCTAGAGCAGGCGTCTCAGAAACCCATGCCTCACCTTCCACAAACTTACCTTTCAAGAGCACCAAAATGCCTATTCCAAGGCCCTGAAAGAGGCATGGTCAACATTCTACTCCAATCTCATCAGTAACAATCTGTGAAACTCAACAAACCTGTTTTCCACCATAAACCATCTTTTACAATCCCAGTCCCAGTTACCCATCGAGACAACGAAGAGCAGTGTAACAGCTTCATTTACTTTTTTAAAACAAAGGTCTGCAAAATAAGATCTTTCATCTCCAGCTCTACTACTCTCTCCTCCCACCCTTGACCCAACGCGGCAGGGTAGCCTAGTGGTTAGAGTGTTGGACTAGTAACCGGAAGGTTGCGAGTTCAAACCCCCGAGCTGACAAGGTACAAATCTGTCGTTCTGCCCCTGAACAGGCAGTTAACCCACTGTTCCCAGGCCATCATTGAAAATAAGATTTTTTTCTTAACTGACTTGCCTGGTTAAATAAAGGTAAAAAAAATAAAATAAAAATAAATAAAAAAAAACACCATCTCGGTCTCTCCCCCGCTTCCTTGAAGTCAGGGAGGTATTGAGAAAACATCTCCATAATTAAAATCTGTACTTTGGATCCTATTCCAACAGCCCTGCTCAAATTATGCACCCCTGCGCTCAGCCCTCTGATAATCCAGATTGTTAACCACTCCCTCCAATCTGGCAGTGTTCCACCCGCATTTAAGACCACTGTCATCAGCCTCCTTCTGAAGAAGCCCACCCTGTACACGGAAGTGCTGGCCAATTACAGGCCAATACCCAACCTCCCCTTCCTCTCCAAGGTGTTGGAAAAAGTGGTTGCTGTACAGCTCTCAATCATAACCTATTTGAGGGCATGGATGAAGCATAACTTCCTTCAAGTGAACCTCAGTAAAACTGAGTCCCTACACCCCCACCAGGTCCAGCACTCACCAATAATAACACACCTCAACATTGCAGGATAGAACATCCCTCTCTCCAACTCAGTTTCCAATGTGCATGTAAAGCTTGATTCCTCCCTGACCTTTGACAGCCACATCAAACAACTGTGTAAGGTGTCATTCTATCACCTTAAGAACATTGCCAAACTCTGTCCCACCCCCTCACTTAGTCTGATGCAGAGAAGTTTGTCCATGCATTTATCTCCTCAAGGCTGGACTACTTTAACACACTCTTCATCGGGATCCCCGGCAGGAGTCTCAGAAAGCTCCAGTAGATCCAGACCAGAGCTGCCAGGATCCCGATGGGTGCGGAAACACCATCACATCACCCCCATCCTGGCATCTCATTCCGGATTGAATTCAAAACCTTCCTACTGATTTTCCAGACCCTCCTTATCTCAAAGAACTGCTCTCCCTCCATAACCCCATCCACACCCTCAGCTGGACCAAGCACCGTTCCTTGGGGATCCGGCTTTTAGCCCACAGCCTCCAGAATGCCCTCCTGAAGGCACCACAGACTCTGGGCTCCTTTAAAACGGACCTAAAGACCTTTCTCTTTAGGAAGGCTTTATGATGATAGCTGTGCTTCGGGGTGTCCTTGTCCCTTGTAGCGTCAGCTGGGATCTTTATGTCAGTTGCCCTGTTTAGTTATGTCCAATGTTTTCCTTTTAATTTTTTTGTTTGTTGATAATTTAAAATAATTCTGTAATTGTCCCTTTAAACATCCGAAGGTCAACATCCCCATCCCCACATTTCTCTCATGTAAATGTTGTAGCTACATAGAAATATTAAACCATTTATTTGGGAAATATCTAGTGTTTGCAATTTCTTTATTACCATGCTGATTTCAAGTTGTATTGGATTTATTTGTATCCGTTAAAGACATTGAATACATGTTGTTTCGTATATATTTCCAACATTTAGTATGTTTAGTTTTTTTCTCTGTGAAGTAATTTAATTTAAAGTTGTGATTTTGTTTATGTAGATACATTTCAATGTTGTTAACACACAGTAACCAGAAACCTGATCTTATTTGCATATTAATACTGAGTTTGCAGCGAACAGAATGTTTGCCACAAGTTAACCAGGGTTGTTTGCCAGACGTTCACAAATTGCCGCAAATATACCTGAACAATTTTGCCAAAATACTCATTTGTATGTGAAAATATGAGCTTTCTGCAAATTGGCCAAAGGTTTGCCACACTTGTTTGCCAGAAGCCAGTTTTTTTGGTAATGGTAAGTTATGAAATGCCTCTGTAAAAACACACTAAATTATTCCCAGTCACACAGTAGCCATGGTTTTACAAGGAACACAGATCTTCAGGAGCTAGCAGTGTAAACTGTTTTTACTGAGAACACCCAGGTCATGAGAGGAGACAATGTGCCATACAATGTCAAGGGCAAAGAAGACACTTTCTGAGACACACACAGAATGCCTTATAGGTGCATTTATAATGCAGAATGATGCACTTACAATGCATTAGAACACTTACTATAAGCTGTTTGCAGGAGACACTGTACCATGTCAAGGGCAAAAAAGGAGCTTCCATAATCCATCTACCCTTATTTTACCTAATGATCATCATAGACTTTTATAGCCATTGAAGGACATACAGTAGCAACAGGACTCGGGCCAGGAGGTGGAATAAGTCTTTTGACATCCATCCCGACCAAATGGAGAAATGGGTTCTCCTTCCCAGCATCATAGGGACCTCCAGATCCCAGCATCCTTCATAGTGCAGGGAAAGGAAAGGAGACACTGTTCCTCTCACATCACCACCGGGACCGCCACTGCTGGGAAGTGCTGAGGAGATGTAGTGTGATCGGGTGAGACGGCGGCGATCAATACGTCCCTCCGTGACCTCCCCCGACCCCAAGTCGTCCGACAGCAGTCAGGAGAAACAGCCCATAAATCACTGGGGGATTATGTAGGGAAGTCTGTGTGTGTGGATAGTGAGACAAGTTTATCAAGAGCTTCAGCTGGCTATTTCTGTTCGTGTTCTAACCCCCGTTACAGCCTCTCCAGGATCAAATAACCCTTGGAACACTACTAGTCTACTGAGCTGCTTTATGTGTCAGGGTCCAACTCTATATGAGTTCCTGTTACTTTACCATTTGATATCAGAAAGTGGGCCTGCCATACCATGTCAAGGACAAACAAGGAACTTTTTTGAGGCACACACATAATGCCTCTGAAGTGGGAAGTTTACATACGCTTAGGTTGGAGTCATTAAATTAAATTGTTTTTCATCCACTCCACAAATTCCTTGTTAACAAACTATAGTTTTGGCAAATCATTTAGGACATCTACTTTGTGCATGACGCAATGCATTTTTCCAACAGATTTTCACCCTATCACAATTCCAGTGGGTCAGAAGTTCACATACACTAAGTTGACTGCCTTTAAACAGCTTGGAAAATTCCAGAAAATGTCCAGTGTCATGGCTTGAGAAGCTTATGATAGGCTAATTGACATAATTTGAGTCAATTGGAATTGTACCTGTGGATATATTTGAAGGCCTACCTTCAAACTCAGTGCTTCTTTGCTCTAAAAAAAAATTGTAGACCTCCACAAGTCTGGTTCATCCTTGGGATCAATTTCCAAACACCTGAAGTTACCGCGTTCATCTGTACAAACAATAGTACGCAAGTATAAACACCATGGGACCACGCAGCCGTCATACCTTTTAGGAAGGAGACGCATTCTGTCTCCTGAGATGAACGTACTTTGGTGCGAAAAGTGCAAATCAATCCCAGAACAACAGCAAAGGACCTTGTGAAGATGCTGGAGGAAACGGAAACAAAAAGTATATATATTCACAGTAAAACGAGTCCTATATCGACATAACTTGAAAGGCCGCTCAGCAAGGAAGAAGCCACTGCTCCAAAACCACCATAAAAAAAGCCAGACTACGGTTTGCAACTGCACATGGGGACGAAGATTGTACTTTTTTGGAGAAATGTCCCCTGGTCTGACGAAACAAAAATATAACTGTTTGGCCATAATGACCCTCGTTATGTTTGGAGGAAATAGAAGGAGGCTTGCAAGCCAAAGAATACCATCCCAACTGTGAAGCACGGGGGTGGCAGCATCATGTTGTGGGGGTGCTTTGCTGCAGGAGGTACTGGTGCACTTCACAAAATAAATGGCATTATGAGGAGGGAAATTATGTGGATATATTGAAGCAACATCTCAAGACATCAGTCAGGAAGTTAAAGCTTGGTCGCAAATGGGTCTTCCAAATGGACAATACAGTGCCTTGCAGAAGTATTCATCCCCCTTGGTGTTTTTCCTATTTTGTTGCATTACAACCTGTAATTGAAATGGATTATTATTTGGATTTCATGTAATAGACATACACAAAATAGTCCAAATTGGTGAAGTGAAATCAAATAAATGGAAAAGTGGTGTGTGCGTATGTATTCAACCCCTTTGCTATGAAGCCCCTAAATAAGATCTTGTGCAACCAATTACCTTCAGTAGTCACATAAATAGTTAAATAAAGTCCACCTGTGTGCAATCTAAGTGTCACATGATCTGTCACATGGTCTCAGTATATATACACCTGATCTGAAAGGCCCCAGAGACTGCAACATCACTAAGCAAGGAGCACCACCAAGCAAGCTGCACCATGAAGACCAAGGAGCTCTCCAAACAAGTCAGGGACTTGTTGTGGAGAAGTACAGATCAGGGTTGGGTTATAACAAAAATATCTGAAACTTTGAACATCCCACAGAGCACCATTAAATCCATTATTAAAAAAATGGAAGGAATATGGCACCACAACAAACCTGCCAGGGTGCTCACCAAAACTTATGGACCATGCAAGGAGTGAATTAATCAGAGAGGCAACAAAGAGACCAAAGATAACCTTGAAGGAGCTGCAAACCTCCACAGTGGAGATTGGAGTATCTGTCCATAGGACCACTTTAAGCTGTAAACTCCACAGAGCTGGGCTTTACGGAAGAGTGTCCAGAAAAAAGCCATTGCTTAAAGAAGAAAATATGCAAACACGTTTGGTGTTCGCCAAAAGGCATGTGGGAGACTCTCCAAACATATGGAAGAAGGTACTCTGGTCAGATGAGACTAAAATGCCATCAAGGAAAACGCTATGTCTGGCGTAATCCCAACACCTCCCATCACCCCAAGATCATCATCCCCACAGTGAAGCATTGTGGTGGCCGCATCATGCCGTGGGGATGTTTTTCATCGGCAAGGACTGGAAAACTGGTCAAAATTGATGGAATTATGGCTGGTGCTAAATACAGGGATATTCTTGAGGGAAACCTGTTTCAGTCTTCCAGAGATTTGAGGCTGGGACAGAGGTTCACCTTCCAGCAGGACAATGACCCTAAGCATACTGCTGAAGCAACACTTGAGTGGTTTAAGGGGAAACATTTAAATGTCTTGGAATGGCCTAGTCAAAGCCCAGACCTCAATCCAATTGAGAATCTGTGGTATGACTTAAAGATTGCTGTACACCAGCAGAACCCATCCAACTTGAAAGAGCTGGAGCAGTTTTGCCTTGAAGAATGGGCAAAAATAACAATGGCTAGATGTGCCAAGCTTATAGAGACATACTCCAAGGGACTTGCAGCTGTAATTGCTGAATTGTTAGGCACGCTCAAGTTTTCAGTTTTTTTGTCTTGTTTCTTGTTTGTTTCACAATAAAACATATTTTGCATCTTGAAAGTGGTGGGAATGATGTGTAAATTAAATGATACAAAGCCACAAAAAAATAAAAATAATTCCAGGTTGTAAGAAATGCCAAGGGTGGTGAATACCTTTGCAAGCCACTGTACCACGGCTAAGGGCTATTCTTAGGCACGTCACATCGCAGAGTGCCTGGACACAACCCTTAGTCTTGGTTTATTGGCCATATACCATAAACCCTTTAGGTGCCTTATTGCTATTATAAACTGGTTACCAACGTAATTAAAGCTGTAAAAATAAATGTTTTGTCATATCTGTGGTATACCTACCTAATCTTACTACATTTGCACACACTGTACATAGATGTTTCTATTGTGTTATTGTCTGTACATTTGTTTATCTCATGTGTAACTCTGTGTTGTTGTTTTTGTCATACTGCTTTGCTTTATCTTGGCCAGGTCACAGTTGTAAATGAGAACTTGTTCTCAACTGGCCTACCTGGTTAAATAAAGGTTCAATTAAAAAATTAAAAAATACGATCTGATATACCACGGCTGTCAGCCAATCAGCATTCAGGGTCGAACCACCCAGTTTATAAAATTAATTATAACACTTGCTATAAGCTGTCCACCGGAGACACTGTACCATGTCAAGGGCAAACAAGGAGCTTACATAATTCATCTCCCCTTAAGTTACCGATGTTCATCATAGACTCTTATTATTGTGATTCCACTAATACATGTAATCCCCTTTAGCTTGTGATTCAAATGCAGGCTCTTAGCGCTGAGTATTAAAGAGGTGCTCATATATGCCATTATGTTGTTGTTGTTGTTTATTGATTGTGTCAGTTCACTTCGGTGGGTGTTAAATTGCTGTACAGTAATTGTGATGATAATGAGAAGTGAAGGTCTTATGCAAACAAAGCTAAACAACTCTCCATTTTGTGTTAAACTGGGAGAGCATGGTATAAGATGTTTTATTTATTTAACTAGCAAGTCAGTTAAGAACAAATTCTTATCTACAATGACGGCCTACCCCAGCCAAACCCGGACGACACTGGGACAATTGTGCGCCGCCCTATGGGATTCCCAATCACGGCTGGATGTGATGCTGCCTGGATCCGAACTAGAGACTGCAGTGACGCCTCTTGCACTGAGATGCAGTGCCTTAGAAGGCTGCGCTACTCAGGAGCCCCAAATCAGTCAGTCAGCCTGCCAGAAAGTGTTTTTCATTGTGCCTATATCCATAATAATATATACCATTTAGCAGACACTTTTGTCCAAAAAGACTTACAGTCATGCATGCATACATTTTACATATGGGTGGTCCCAGGAGTCAAACCCACTATCCTGGCATTACACGTGTCCTGCTCTACCAACTGAGCTACAAAGAACCATAGAAACCCATCATCCTCACTCACTCCCTCACTCTCCCGTTTCTAAAAACCGTACAGCTATGTAATCTGGTTTCAGAGCTGGTCATGGGTGCACCTCAGACACGCTCAAGGTCCTAAACAATATCATAACTGCTATCGATAAGAGACATTACTGTGCAGCTGTATTCATCGACCTGGCCAAGGCTTTCGACTCTGTCAATCACCACATTCTTATTGGCAGACTCAACAGCCTTGGTTTCTCAAATCACTGCCATGCCTGGTTCACCAACTACTTCTCTGATAGAGTTCAGTATGTCAAATCAGAGGGCCTGTTGTCTGGACCTCTACCAGTCTCTATGGGGGTGCCACAGGGTTCAATCCTCGGGCCGACTCTCTTCTCTGTATACATCAGTGATGTCGCTCTTGCGGCTGGTGATTCTCTGATCCACCTCCATGCAGACGTCATCATTCTGTATACTTCTGGCCCTTCTTTGGACACTGTGTTAACTAACCTCCAGATGAGCTTCAATGCCATACAACTCTCCTTCCGTGGCCTCCAACTGCTCTTAAATGCAAGTAAAACTATATGCATGCTCTTCAACCGGTCATTGCCCAAACCTGCCTGACCGTCCAGCATCATTACTCTGGACAGTTCTGACTTAGAATATATGAACAACTACAAACACCTAGGTGTCTGGCTAGACTGTAAACTCTCCTTCCAGACTCACATTAAGCATCTCCAATCCAAAATGAAATCTAGAATCGGCTTCCTATTTCGCAACGAAGCATCCTTCACTAATGCTGCCAAACATACCCTCGTAAAACTGACCATCCTACCGATCCTCGACTTCGGCGATGTAATTTATAAAATAGCCTCCAACACTCTACTCAACAAATTGGATGCATTCTATCACAGTGCTTACAGATCACTGCACCTGTACATATCCCATCTGGAAACTGCCCATCCAACTACCTCATCCCCATACTGTATTTATTTATTTATCTTGCTCCTTTGCACCCCAGTATCTCTACTTGCACATTCATCTTCTGCACATCTACCATTCCAGTGTTTAATTGCTATATTGTAATTACTTCGCCACCATGGCCTATTTATTGCCTGTATATAGACTTTTCTTTTTTCTACTGTATTATTGACTGTATGTTTGTTTATTCCATGTGTAACTCTGTGTTGTTGTATGTGTCGAACTGCTATGCTTTATCTTGGCCAGGTCGAAGTTGTAAATGAGAACTTCTTCTCATCTAGCCTACCTGGTTAAATGAAAGTGTAATAAAAATAAATGTAAAAAAATATGGCCAGTCAAATCTGTGGGTGCATTCTTAAAAAATTGTGCTGTCTAGAACTCTGAGGTTTTTTGGTTGCAGGTAGAAAGCATTTAAGTTCCATTTACACTGTAAAACCATAAAACGTGACACGTTTATAACCTTAATGTCAGTGTAGATTTGTTATTAAGTGTTCTCATCGTAAACACAAGCATTTAGAATGCAATATTAAACATCATAGTCAGCTTTTTCCAGTCTGTTCAACCTTTTTCCAGTCTATTCAACCTTTTTCCAGTCTGTTCAACCCTTTTCCAGTCTGTTCAACCTTTTTCCAGTCCAATCTGGAGAACACCTATATCTCAAATTGTGTTCAAATTTTAAACACTATTGTTTACTTCCCCATTGTCCCGTTTTATAACGCATTTAGTCATTAGAAATTGATATGACTTTCCATGCCTTTTATTAATATCAGTGTTAGGAATGTCTTTCACCTTGCCTAAATTTCAGCACAACTGAACAGGTCATTTGATTAAAGAAATATTTTCAATTGGATGGTGGTGTTACTTGACTGTGTTGAGTTCATTTCCGTTAACTCTCTCAGAGTGAAAAAGATGTGGAAGCGGCCTCATCATATTTCCCAGCATGCTGTGTTGCAGGTTGATTTTTAGAATAGTTTATTTTAATATCTATGTTTCATCATGCACATTGATTGATTAATTGGTCTCATACTATACAAAAATAAAGTTACATTTTACTAAAGTATTCCAACTTGTAAGTCATGCTGTGAAATATGTAAACACAGCTTTAACCCTAGAGTGTTTAAACACTGTTAAAGTGTTTAACAGTGTTAAAGCTATTTCCCCTTAGGCCAGCTGCAAAGAAAACATTTGCTATATTGTAAAAAAATAAAAAATAATAATAATAATATTTAGGGTTAGGCATTAGTGTTGGCATGGTGGTTAAGGTTAGGGTTTAAAATCAGATTTTAAGATTCATGACAAAAAAAATGCTAAACTTAAGAATCGTCTTTTATGATAATCTACCCGCACACACAAACCCAGATATGGGATGGCAGATGAAGTCAGTCATTTTTACAGAGCAGGAACAACAATTCCCTCCTTTCAAATATGGAAGTGATGACATGCTTCTTGTTCAAAGGCGCTGGCAGATTGTATTGTTTCAGTTAGAGGCGTTTTGAACGATTGATTGATTTGTTTACACTTCTTGGCGGTTGAGTTAACTGCTTCACCAATCACAGGGGTTTGTTTTGTTTCTGTGGGAGGTCGGGTAGGGGGCCAGGGTGTTTGTGTGCGAGGGGGGGTGGGGGCATTTTGATATGAGAATGCTAAGTCTGTGTGTGTGTGTGTGTGTGTGTGTGTGTGTGTGTGTGTGTGTGTGTGTGTGTGTGTGTGTGTGTGTGTGTGTGTGTGTGTGTGTGTGTGTGTGTGTTTGTGTTTGTGTGTTTGTGTAGGGGTGTTGTAAGAGCTTCTGGAATCTTCAATCAAATGTATTTATTAAGCCCTTCTTACATCAGCTGATGTCACAAAGTGCTGTACAGAAACCCAGCCTAAAACCCCAAACAGCAAACAATGCAAGTGTAGAAGCACGGTGGCTAGAAAAAATTCCCTTGAAAGGCCAAAACCTAGAGAGGAACCAGGCTATGAGGGGAGAGAGAGAAAGAAAGAAAGAAAGAAAGAAAGAAAGAAAGAAAGAAAGAAAGGAAGAAAGGAGAGAAAGAGAGAGAGAATTAGAGAGAGCATACTTAAATTCACACAGGATACCAGATAGACAGGAGAAATACTCCAGATATAACAGACTGACCCGAGCCCCCCGACACATAAACTATTGCAGCATAAATACTGAAGGCTGAGACAGGAGTCGGGAGACACTGTGGCCCCGTCCGACGATAACCCTGGACAGGGCCAAACAGGCAGGATATAACCCCACCCACTTTTCCAAAGCACAGCCCCCACACCACTAGAGGGATATCTTCAACCACCAATTTACCATCCTGAGACAAGGTTGAGTATAGCCCACGAAGATCTCCCCCACGGCACAATCCGGACAGGGTGACCATGTCAGTGACGCACCCCTCCTAGGGATGGCATGGAAGAGCACCAGTAAGCCAGTGACTCAGCCTCTGTAATAGGAATGGTAGAGAATCCCAGTGGAGAGAGGGGAACCGGCCAGGCAGACACAGCAAGGGTGGTTCGTTGCTCCAGTGTCTTTCCATTCACCTTCACACACCTGGGCCAGACTACACTCAATCATAGGACCTACTGAAGAGTTGAGTCTTCAATAAAGACAATGGTTGAGACCGAGTCTGGGTCTCTCACATGGATAGGCAGACCATTCCATACAAATGGAGCACTATAGGAGAAAGCCCTGCCTCCAGCTGTTTGCTTAGAAATTCTAGGGACAGTAAGGAGGACTGCGTCTTGTGACCGTAGCGTACGTGTAGGTATGTACGGCAGGACCAAATCAGAAAGATAGGTAGGAGCAAGCCCAGATAGGTAGGAGCAAGCCCATCTTCTCTTTATTCTGTTGGTGTTTGTTCTCTCTCTCTGTTCTCTCTTTCTCTGTTAGTTGTGTAATGACCCAGTAGGCGTATGGGCCAGCTTCTAGTTGCGCAGCTGAATCCCTGCCTTAACGCCTCCATCACTCAACACTGGTGTCTGCTTCAATCATGGATCTGTACTGCTTGGAACTTATCAAGGTTATGATCACAGGTTAACCTTTCAGCAAGAAAATGCCCCAATAAAAACTGATGCATTTACCCCCTGTATGTTTAAGCCCTTGGTAAGCTAACATATGGAATTGTTTGTTCTAAGATAATCACACCATGGATCATTTAGCTATTACGTTTGGCATTTTTAGACCCTTGTAGGTATAAAACAAAGTATAGAACAAATGTTTAATAAAATATTGCATTTGGATTTTACTGCTATAGCCATAGAAGCACATTGAATAGCATATTCATGAATGGGGAAACAGACTGTCAAAAAATAAATAATAAGGAATAAGGTTTTGAAGTGTCTGTCCTACATCGAGCGGATATTTGTTTTTCAATCAGGGATGATACATTTTTTAGATCCATATTTAGTCACTTTAGCACTTTTCACATCCGTTTTACTTTTGTGCCATTTTTACTGCGGTACTGGTTTAACTTCCAACAACCCCTGAAGATTGTGTGCGTGATAGTGCAAAACAAGGCAGCTCTAAATGTTTGTGTCGATGTCGGTATTCATTTTGTAGTTCAAACTGTTCAGTCTGGGCAGTTGGTTTTGTCAGAAGACATCTTCGAAATTAAAATGTGGCCTTCTGAAAGTTCAGACGACTGCCGTAAAGTTGCTAGCTCAAATGGTTTGGGTTTTACAGAAAATGTTGTGACGATTTTCTTATCTGGATCCTCTCGTGTGTAGGAAACACCGCTTTCACAAGCCTCATGTTATTCCCAGTCACGCAGTAGCCATGGGAACACAGATCTTCAGGAGCTAGCTGTGTAAACTGTTTTTACTGACAGGAGACAGTGTGCCATACCATGTCTAGGGCAAACAAGAAACATTTTTGAGGCACACACATAATGCCTTATACAGTTCAAGTCGGACTTTTACATGCACTTAGGTTGGAGTCCTGAAAACTTATTTTTCAACCACTCCACACATTTCTTGTTAACAAACTATAGTTTTGGCAAGTCGGTTAGGACATCTACCTTGTGCATGACACAAGTCATTTTTCCAATAATTGTTTACAGACAGATTATTTCACTTATAATTCACTGTATCACAATTCCAGTGGGTCAGAAGTTTACATACACTAAATTGACTGTGCCTTTAAACAGCTTGGAAAATGTCCAGTGTCATGACTTTAGAAGCTTCTGATTGGCTAATTGACATCATTTGACTCAATTGGAGGTGTACCTGTGGATGTATTTACAAGGCCTACCTTCAAACTCAGTGCCGCTTGTCATCATGGGAAAATCAAAAATAAATCAGCCAAGACTTCAGAAAAAAATTGTAGACCTCCACAAGTCTGATTCATCCTTGGAAGTAATTTCCAAACGCCTGAAGGTACCACGTTCATCTGTACAAACAATAGTACGCAAGTATAAACACCATGGGACAACGCAGCCGTCATACCGATCAGGAAGGAGACGTGTTCTGTCATGTTCTAGAGATGAACTTACTTTGGTGCGAAAAGTACAAATTAATCCCAGAACAACAGCAAAGGACCTTGTGAAGATGGTGGAGAAAACAGGTACAAAAGTATCTATATCCACAGTCAAATGAGTCCTATGTCGACATAACCTGAAAGGCCACTCAGCAAGGAAGAAGCCACTGCTCCAAAACCACCATAAAAAAGCCAAACTATGGTTTGCAACTGCACATTTGGTGAAATGTCCTCTGGTCTGACGAAAGAAAAATAGAACTGTTTGGCCATAATGACCATCATAACGATGAACACCAAAGAACACCATCCCAACCGTGAAGCATGGTGGTGGCAGCATCATCTTGTGGGGGTGCTTTGCTGCAGGAGGGAATGGTTCACTTCACAAAATAGATGGCATGAGGTAGGAAAATGATATGGATATATTGAAGCAACATCTCAAGACATCATTCAGGAAGTTAAAGCTTAGTTGCAAATGGGTCTTCCAAATGAGCAATGACCCCAAGCATACTTACAAAGTTGTGGCAAAAATGGCTTAAGGACAACAAAGTCAAGGTATTGGAGTGGCCATCACAAAGCCCTGACCTCAATCCAATAGAACATGTGTAGGCAGAACTGAAAAAGTGTGTGCGAGCAAGGATGCCCACAAACCTGACCCAGTTACACCAGCTCTGTCAGGAGGAATGGGACAAAATTCACCCAACTTATTGTGGGAAGCTTGTGGAAGGCTACCTGAAACGTTTGACCCAAGTTAAACAATTTAAAGGAAATGCTACCAAATACTAATTGAGTGTATGCAAACTTCTGACCCACTGGGAATGTGATGAAAGACATAAAAGCTGAAATAAATAATTATCTCTACTATTATTCTGACATTTCACATTCTTAAAATAAAGTGGAGATCCTAACTGACCTAAAACTGGGAATTTTTACTAGGATTTAATGTCAGGAATTGTAAAAACTGAGTTTAAATGTATTTGGCTAAGGTGTATGTAAACTTCCGACTTCAACTGTAGACAGGTGTGTGCCTTTCCAAATCATGTTCAATCAATTGAATTTACCACAGGTGGACTTCAGTCAAGATGTAAATCAATGGAAACATAATGCATTGGGGCTCAATTTCTAGTCTCATAGCAAAGGGGTAGAATACTTATGTATTTCTATTTTTTATTTGTAATAAATTTGCAAACATTTCAACAACAAAAAATGCTTTGGATTTCCCCACAGAAAAGTGAGGTGAGCGAAAATGAATAAATAATAATAATTAGGTGGATAAGGAGTAGCAGTACTTTATGACATTGTCCTAGGCTATATGGACATGAACATTAGGCAAAATATTCCATTTCAGATGGAATACTAATTGAGTGTATGCAATTATTATTATTAATACACAAATTAACATTAATGAACATTATTCACATAGGATGTATAAAATAATGCAGTATTCTATCATATTCAAAAATGATTAAAAAAAAAGTAATGTATGAATGCATTATCAGTTCGTTAATTTACTTACTTAATTGTATGACATCATTGAACAGGACTAGCATGTCTCTCCTCCCCCCTACTTTAGAAGAAGGGAACTGTTGTCATACGCCATTCCTCTAACCAAACATTTGCAAATAATAATGTACAAAACTGTTAGGTTTGCTGGTTATTTGAACTATACAAATTGAAGAATGATTAACAATATATAATTGTAATCAAATTAAAATGTTGATGCATAATAATGAGTTCATTACCTTAATGCATCTCTGTAGCCTAAGAGTTAACAAAATATCCATACAAATATGATTAGGCCTCTCATAGACTAGGCCTTGTAGAAAGAGGCTCAATCAATTTAAATGAATGTAGCATTGGATAAAATACATAAATCCAGCCATAGAATATTACCTTTAATCATCAAAAAGAAATGTTGTTTATAACTTGTAACTTGCACAATTAGAAGCAACAATCTATATAGACCAAGAGTGACTAAATTCGAGCCCAGTAACTTTGCCTCCCACATCCTCCTTCGATTGTCTCTTCTGGCTGCCACGAAAAACCCCACCTGCTGATCTGCACGAAGTGTGTGCGTGCCACTGGCGATGTACTTTGCTGGACATGCTAACTGTTCTCGGTGGCACGTCATCACTTCAAATGCATTCTGTCTTGGTGTTATCGGTTGGCCTACTACTACTGGTAGTACCTGAAAAAAGTTGTGAATCACAAATCCCCATACAGACTACACACTTTGATTTCATCAATCATTATTACTTAAATTTGGTTGTCCAAAGTTCTATCAGCTTGCACAGCATCTTTGCTCATAAATGCCCTGATCTGTGGCCAGTCAATTGGTTCAATTACACTGTTATTTCGTCTATTAATCGCTTCTAATAGATCTGAAAATGACGCAATAACCATGAATTTAGCCGACTGTTTGTTTATAATGAGGGACGTTCACGTTTAACCTGGACACACAAATGGTAGGAATTTGCGCTGGCTTCAGCCATGACAGCATGAGAGAGAAATGAAACCTCTGCACGTCGCCTGCAGGTGCCAGCGTGTGTGTTTCACTGTCCAATCTGAGGCTCGAACATGATCTGAGCGCGTGCTCTGAGGATGTTTGGTCTCTTAGGCATCAACTTAGGAAAGCCTCAAGCGTGAGCGTATAATACATTGTAAACAAAGAGCCGCATGTATTGTCCACAAAATAACACATAGACAGAGTTTTAAAGAAAAAGCCATATTGCAGACTGGCCAATAAAAAGAAAAGATTAAGATGGGCAAAAGAACACAGACACTGGACAGAGGAACTCTGCTTGGAAGGCCAGCATCCCGGAGTCACCTCTTCACTGTTGACATTGAGACTGGTGTTTTGCGGGTACTATTTAATGAAGCTGCCAGTTGAGGAATTGTGAGGAGTCAGTTTCTCAAACTCAACACTCTAATGTACTTGTCATCTTGCTCAGTTGTGCACCGGGGCCTCCCACTCCTCTTTCTTTCAGTTTGCATTTTTCTCTGAAGGGAGTATAATACAGCGTTGTACGAGATCTTCAGTTTCTTGGCAATTTCGCACATTGGAATAGCCTTCATTTCTCAGAAGAAGAATAGACTGCTGAGTGGAAAGTTCTTTGTTTCTGGCCATTTTGAGCCTGTAATCAAATCCACAAATGCTGATGCTCCAGATCCTCAACTAGTTTAAAGAAGGCCAGTTTTATTGCTTCTTTAATCAGAACAATAGTTTTCAGCTGTGCTAACATAATTGCAAAAGTGTTTTATAAAATGATAAAATGATAAACTTGGAATAGCTAACACAACGCGCCATTGGAGCATAGTAGTGATGGTTGCTGATAAATGGGCCTCTGTACGCCTATGTAGATATTCCATAAAAAAATGAGCCGTTTTCAGCTACAATAGTCATTTACAACATTAACAATGTCTACACTGTATTTCTGATAAATTTGATGTTATATTAATGGACAAAACATGCAAAAAATCAAAACAAGGACTAAGTGACCCCAAACTTTTGAACTGTACAGATAGATACAGGAGTCCTTCCCAACTCAGTTGCCAGAGAGGAAGGAAACTGCTCAAGTATTTCACCAATGGTGACTTTGAAACAGTTACTTGCTGTGATAGGAGAAAACTGAGGATGGGATCAACAACATTGTAGTTACTCCACAATACTAACCCAATTGACAGAGTGAAACTGAAGGAAGCCTGTACAGAATAAACATTTTCTAAAACATGCGTCCTGTTTGCAACAAGGCACTAAAGTTCAGTCTAAACCACAAGGCCAAATCGACACTGGAGTTGTTTACCAAGAAGACAGTGAATGTTCCTGACTTAAATCTACTTGAAGATCTATGGCAAGACCTGAAAATGGTTGTCTAGTAATGATCAACAACCAATTTGACAGATCTTAAAGATTTTTGAAAATAATAATGGACACATGTTGCACAATCTAGGTGTGGAAAGTTCTTAAATACACCCAGAAAAGCCAGAGGAGTTTCTACAAAGTATTGACTCAGGGCTGTGAATACTTGTGTAAAATATATTTCTGTATATAATTTTCAATACATTTTAAAGAAATGTCTAAAAACATGTTTTCACTTTTCACTTTGTCATTATAGGGTATTTAATCCATTTTGAATTCACGCTGTTACACAAAACAGAATGTGGAATAAGTCACTGGGTAAAATACTTTCTGAAGGCACTGTACATACATTTCAATATTCTCTTAATTTTATGCCTTTCTCTTTCTCGATCTCTTTCCCTCTCTCTCTCATTCACACTCACTTTGAAAAGTAGCAAAGGTATTATTTCAAACCAAAATCATAATTCAATCATTAATATTCATATACTGTACCTTCCCATCAATATGTCTTTACCATACCATGGTTTTTATATCAGACAAACCCCATTCACAAAGAAATGATGGAGTGCTGAAATGATTATAACTGCTCTGAAACAACAGGGGATTCAAAAGTTATACCCAGAGAAGTGAAATGTGACAATGAATATGCCTACAATAGTACTTTGAAAGTACATCCTCTCCAATGAATATGAATGTCTATGACTCTGAGTCAGCATCCCAAATGGTACCCTATTTCCTAAATAGTGCACTACTTGTTAGCATTACTTTTGATCAATGGTTCAAAATAATGCACTTTAAAAGGAATAGGGTGCCATTTGGGATGCACCTTCGAGTCTCTTGTGATATCAGCGGTCTCAGCCCGTGCCTTGTGAATCTGGGCCACTGGACATAGCTGCAAGGCTGGATCCAAATGTGCTCAATTGAAAAATTGAATTTGTGCTCATCCTCTGCTAGCTAATCTGAGCTGTCTGTGTGAAGGATAAATTATATTACTGGAGACAGAGATAATGCTTCATGCTTTTTCCAGGGCTTTGATCCAGAAGGTTGATTTTAGTTTTATTTATCACTTTTTAATATGCTAGTTATTATTGTATGTATTATTATTGAAGATAGAAAGAACTCCGGTCAAACTACATCTTTGACCATTTGATATGTATATTTTCTGGCAACATTCATCCCATGATGATGAGATATGTTGTGGATTATGAGTTCTGTGAAATACTCAGACTAACTAACCTTTTCCTTTGGTTCCAAGTCTGATTATTAAACAGTGTGAAGCTGAATTTCCAGTCTCCAATTACCGTTTTGAAGTCATCAGCTAAGGTCAAGTCTGGGTCAAGTTCTTACTGATTTCTAATGCATCAAAGTGATTAATTACACTCTCATTATGAGTTCTGCTCACTTCATTCGATCTATCTATCTATCTATATATCTATATCTCTCTCACTCTCTCTCACTCTCTCATTAAATTCAAGGGGCTTTATTGGCATGGGAAATATATGTTAACATTGCCAAAGCAAGTGAAGTAGGTAATGTACAAAAGTGTAATAAACAATCAAAATTAACAGTAAACATTACACTCACAGAAGTTCCAAAACAATAAAGACATTTCAAATGTCATATTATATATATATACAGTAATGATGTGCAACTGGTTAAAGTACAAAAGGGAAAATAAATAAACATAAATATGGGTTGTATTTACAATGGTGTTTGTTCTTCACTGGTTTCCCATTTCTTGTGGCAACAGGTCACAAATCTTGCTGCTGTGATGGCACACTGTGTTATTTCACCCAGTAGATATGGGAGTTTATCAAAATCGGGTTTGTTTTCAAATTCTTTGTGGATCTGTGTAATCTGAGGGAAATATGTGTCTCTAATATGGTTATACATTTGGCAGGAGGTTAGGAAGTGCAGCTCAGTTTCCACCTAATTTTGTGAGGAGTGTGTACATAGCCTGTCTTCTCTTGAGAGTCAGGGCTGCCTACGGCAGCCTTTCTCAATAGCAAGGCTATGCTCACTGTGTCTGTACATAGTCAAAGCTTTCCTGAGGTGTGGGTCAGTTACAGTGGTCATGTATTCTGCCACTGTGTACTCTCTGCTTAGGGCCAAATAACATAACTCCAGTTGAAACTGGAGCAGCAGCACGAACAGGTGGACTGGGGACAGCAAGGAGTCATTAGGCCAGGTAGTTCTGAGACATGGTCCTAGGGCTCAGGTTCTCCAAGAGAGAAAAAGAAAGAAAGAGAGAAAGAAAGAGAGAGAGAGAATTAGAGAGAGCATACTTAAATTCACACAGGACACCAGATAGACAGGAGAAATACTCCAGATATAACAGACTGACGCAAGCCCCCCGACACACAAACTATTGCAGCATAAATACTGGAGGTGGAGACAGGAGGGGTCGGGAGACACTGTGGCCCGGTCCAATGATACCACCAGACAGGGTCAAACAGGCAGGATATAACCCCACCCCCGTTGCCAAAGCACAGCCCCCACACCACTAGAAGGATATCTTCAACCACCAACTTACCATCCTGAGACATGGCCGAGTATAGCCCACGAAGATCTCCTCCACGGCACAAACCAAGGGGGAGCACCAACCCAGACAGTGAGATCACGTCAGTGACTCAACTCACTCAAGTGACACACCCCTCTTAGGGATGGCATGGAAGAGCACCAGTACGCCAGTGACTCAGACCTTGTAATAGGGTTAGAGGCAGAGAATCCCAGTGGAGAGAGGGAAACCGGCCTTGCCGTTCACCTTCACACTCCTGGGCCAGACGACACTCAATCATAGGACCTTCTGAAGAGATGCGTCTTCAATAAATATTTAAAGGTTGAGACTGAGTCTTCATTTCTCACATGGATAGGCAGAACGTTCTATAAAAATGGAGCTCTATAGGAGAAAGTCCTGCCTCCAGCTGTTTGCTTAGAAATTCTGGGGTCAGTAAGGAGGCCTGCGTCTTGTGACCGTAGCGTACGTTGTTGGGGAATAATCAGAATTGGTTGGTAACATAGGTAAGATGTTTTATATTCATCATATGTTTGTAAGTTACTTCTCATCAGAATGTTGTTTTTGTATAATACTGTGGCGGGGTTGAAGTATCTGTTCTCTGTCAGGACTAAGTTGCTTGGGCCGCAGAGAGGGGAGAGGTCAAGGTGTCATCATGTGTAAACATATCTTTTGCTCCACTGTGTCTGTGTGCCAGTCACTCCCTACTTTTCCCATCGGGGAGAGGAGGATGGCAGTGTCTGGAATCATTCTATGCTCCCTCTTTTGTTTCCCATATCTTAACCTATAGCCTCACTCTCCTCTCCGTGAGCTTGTCCAGGATTGGTTGTATTTAGAATTGGTTGTATCTAAATGACAATTTGATATATATTATAGGGTGGGGGCAATGTCTTGGTACCATTTTGTACCAAGGACGAAATAAGAGCTTTGTTTAGGAGACCAAACTAAATGATAATTTATAGCCAACTCTGTCTGGCTAGGGGATACTCCTCTCTGAAGTAAAGTCTTTCTTTGTGTAAGTTCCTAAGACCTGTGGTTTGTCATGTCGTCAAGGGGGGGTGGATCTTTGCTATAAAGGATCTCATTTGCCATTATGTTGGGACTCTCAACTTTTCATTAGAGATACTGAACTGTTGAAAGTCAAAATGCTATTGCAAAAGCTTAATTATTATTAAAGGTGAAGATTAAGCATAACTCTGACTGGTGTGTGGTTTGCTCTCATGATTTGGTAAATAGAGGAAATTTCCACGACAACGTGTAGGTATGAACGGCAGGACCAAATCGGAAGAATAGGTAGGAGCAAGCCCATGTAATGCTTTGTAGGTTAGCAGTAAAACCTTGCAATCAGCCCTTGCCTTAACAGGAAGCCAGTCTATAGGCTAGCACTGGAGTAATATGATCAAATTTTGGGGTTCTAGTCAAGATTCTAGCAGCCTTGTTTTGCACTACCTGAAGTTTATTTAGTGCTTTATCCATGTAGCCAGAAAGTAGAGCATTGCAGTAGTCCAGTCCTTCTCAAACAGTGGGGCACGCCTCTGGGGGGCTCAGAGCGATAACAGGGGGCGCGTGTGACCCCCGGGGAACATGATTTTTTTGGCTGCAGGGAGTAGGTTTTTTTTGCACCGAACAAGAGCACACAGCACAGAGCAGGAGATATGAAGTGCAGATAACAAACCCTTAAGAGACACCATGGAAAACATTTAACAGGGATGAAAGGAGGAGAGAGACAGAGATAATGAGACAAGCGTAAGTCTCCCAAAAGCTAAGACGAAGCGTATGTAGCGCTTGGCTTCACTGTGACTCCGTTGGGAGACGAGGAAAGACCGGTATGTTTACTGTGTCTAAAAATGTTGGCAGCGGACAGCATGAAGCCAAATAAATGAAGGCGTCACTTACAGACATTACACCCCAATCAGGCCGCTTGAGTTTTTTCAGAGAAAACGTGCCGAATATTGTCAACAATTGTCCCGCTTTGTGAATGCTCCTTCAGTAAACCAGCGAGCACTGTTAGCATCATATAAGGTGGCATATCAAATTGCTCAGTGCAAAACCCCACTCCATAGCAGAGGAGCTGATACTGCCTGCAGCATTAGATATGGTCTCTGTCATGCTGGATGACGCAAGTGCTGCAAAATAAAAACTATGCCTCAGTCCAATGACACTGTCGCCAGACGTATAAATGACATTGCTAACGATCTTAAAGAACAGCTGGTAGATAAACTCAAAGACAAACGTTTTGCCTTACAGTTCGATGAAGCAACTGACAGTTTATCGCTTATGTACATTTTGACATGACAAACTGTCATGTCTTGTTATGTCTGTTCCTGTCCTTTCTCTTCATTCTCTCTGCTGGTCTTTTTAGGTTACCTCTCTGTCTCTCATCCTTCAGCTGTTCTACATTTCCCCTAACTAGCTCATTCTCTCTTTCCCCACCTGTTCTCTCTTCCCTCTGATTAGGTCTCTATTTCTTTCTCTGTTCCTGCTACTTTCAGTGTCTGATTCTTGTTTGTGTTTTTTGATGCCAGAAGCAAGCTGTCGTCTCGCTTTGCTTCCACCTTGTCCTGTCCTGTCGGAGTCTGCCTGGCAGGAGCATCCTGCACTATACTAACGTTCTTTTGTTCCGCTGACAACGTTGGAAGAGGATTTATGCCATTCCTGTATTTTCATTAAAGAACTCTGTTTTCTGTTAAAACCGCTTTTGGGTCTTCACTCAAGTTCATAACAGAAGAATCAGACCAAGAATGGACCCAGCGGCCCGGACCCTTTTCACTCCGCCCGTCGAGATCCAGGGAGCGATGCTAGGCAGACACGAGGAGGAATTGTCTGCTGCTCAACATGCCGTTGAGACCCTGGCCGTCCAAGTCTCCGACCTCACAAGACAGGTTCACCAACTCCTCCTCGATCCACCGCCCACTTCCAGGGTTTCCGAGTCTCCGGAGCCCAGGATCAACAACCCGCCGTGTTACTCTGGGGAGCCCACTGAGTGCCGCTCATTCCTCACTCAGTGTGATGTGGTGTTCTCTCTCCAGCCCAACACTTACTCCAGGAGCGCAGCCCGCATCGCCTACGCCATTTCTCTCCTTACCGGACGGGCGCGTGAGTGGGCACGGCAGTCTGGGAGGCGAGGGCTGAGTGTATTAACCAGTATCAGGACTTTAAGGAGGAGATGATACGGGTTTTTGACCGTTCTGTTTTTGGCGAGGAGGCTTCCAGGGCCCTGTCTTCCCTATGTCAGGGGAATAGATCCATAACGGATTATTCTATTGAGTTTCGCACTCGCCGCCTCTAGTGACTGGAACGAGCCGGCTTTGCTCGCTCGTTTTCTGGAGGGTCTCCACGTCGAGGTTAAGGATGAGATCCTCTCCCGGGAGGTTCCTTCCAGTCTGGACTCCTTAATAGCTCGCTATTCGCATAGAGCGACGGTTTGATCTTCGTCGCCGAGCTCGTGGAAAGGAGCTCGCGTTCTCCGTTGCTCCCCTCTCCACATCACTGCCACCTGCCGCATCACTGCCACCTCCTCCGCCGGCTCGGATGCTGAGCCTATGCAGCTGGGGGGTATTCGCATCTCGGCCAAGGAGAGGGAACGGAGAATCACCACCGCCTCTGTCTCTACTGCGGCTCCGCTGGTCATTTTGTCACCTCATGTCCAGTAAAAGCCAGAGCTCATCAGTAAGAGGAGGGCTACTGGTGAGCGCAACTACTCAGGCCTCTCCTTCTGGATCACGCACTACCTTTCCGGTCCATCTCCGCTGGCCCGGTTCATCTGCTTCCTGCAGTGCCTTGATAGACTCTGGGGCGGAGGGCTGTTTTATGGACGAGACCTGGGCTCGGGAACATGACATTCCTCTCAGACAGTTAGGGGAGCCCAGGGCCTTGTTCGCTTTAGATGGTAGTTCTCTCCCCAAGATTCAGCGTGAGACGCTGCCTTTAACCCTCACTGTCTCTGGTAATCATAGCGAAACCATTTCTTTTTTAATTTTTCGTTCACCTTTTACACCTGTTGTTTTGGGTCATCCCTGGCTAGTGCGCCATAACCCTTCTATTAATTGGTCTAGTAATACTATCCTATCCTGGAATGTTTCTTGTCATGTAACCTGTTTAATGTCTGCTATCCCTCCTGTTTCCTCTGTCTCTTCTTCACAGGAGGAGCCTGGCGATTTGACAGGGGTGCCGGAGGAGTATCACGATCTGCGCACGGTGTTCAGTCGTTCCAAGGCCACTTTTCCTCCACACCGGTCGTATGACTGTAGTATTGATCTCCTTCCGGGAACTACTCCCCCCGGGGTAGATTATACTCTCTGTCGGCTCCCGAACGTAAGGCTCTCGAGGATTATTTGTCGGTTTCGCCGACGCCGGTACCATAGTCTCCTCCTCCTCCCCCGCCGGAGCTGGGGTTTTTTTTGTTCAGAAGAAGGACGGGTCCCTGCGCCCATGCGTGGATTATCGAGGGCTGAATGACATAACAGTTAAGAATCGTTATCCGCTTCCTCTTATGTCTTCAGCCTTCGAGATCCTGCAGGGAGCCAGGTTTTTCACCAAATTGGACCTTCGTAACGCCTACCATCTTGTGCGCATCAGGGAAGGGGACGAGTGGAAGACGGCGTTTAACACTCCGTTAGGGCACTTTGAATACCGGGTTCTTCCTTTCGGCCTCGTTAACGCTCCAGCTGTCTTTCAGGCACTAGTTAACGACGTCCTGAGAGACATGCTGAACATTTTTGTTTTCGTTTACATGGACGATATCCTGATTTTTTCACCGTCTCTCTCGATTCATGTTCAGCACGTGCGACGCGTCCTCCAGCGCCTTTGGAGAACTGTCTTTATGTGAAGGCTGAGAAGTGCACTTTTCATGCCGCTCTGTCCCTTTTCTCGGTTCCGTTATTTCCGCTGAGGGCATTAAGATGGATCCCGCTAAGGTCCAGGCTGTCATTGATTGGCCCGTTCCAAGTCACGCGTCGAGCTGCAGCGCTTTCTGGGCTTCGCTAATTTCTACCGTCGTTTCATCCATAATTTCGGTCAGGTGGCAGCTCCTCTCACAGCCCTTACTTCTGTTAAGACGTGCTTTAAGTGGTCCATTTCCGCCCAGGGAGCTTTTGATCTTCTTAAGAATCGTTTTACATCCGCACCTATTCTTGTTACACCTGACATCTCTAGACAGTTTGTTGTTGAGGTTGACGCGCCAGAGGTGGGCGTGGGAGCCATTCTTTCTCAGCGCTCTCTCTCTGACGGCAAGGTCCATCCTTGCGCGTTTTTCTCTCATCGCTTATCGCCGTCAGAACGTAACTATGATGTTGGTAATCGCGAACTGCTCGCCATCCGCTTAGCCCTAGGCGAATGGCGACAGTGGTTGGAGGGGGCGACTGCTCCTTTGTCGTTTGGACTGATCATAGGAACCTTGAGTACATCCGTTCAGCCAAACGACTTAATGCGCGTCAGGCTCGTTGGGCTCTGTTTTTCGCTCGTTTCGAGTTTGTTATTTCTTATCGTCCGGGCTCAAAAACACCAAACCTGATGCTTTATCTCGTCTCTTCAGTTCTTCTGAGGTCTCCACCGACCCCGATGGGATTCTCCCTGAGGGGCGTGTTGTCGGGTTGACTGTCTGGGGAATTGAGAGGCAGGTAAAGCAAGCACTCGCTCACACTCCGTCGCCGCGAGCTTGTCCTAGGAACCTTCTGTTCGCTCCCGTTCCTACTCGTCCGGCCGTTCTTCAGTGGGCCCACTCTGCCAAGTTAGCCGGCCACCCCGGCGTTCGGGTACGCGCTTCCATTCGCCAGCGTTTCTGGTGGCCCACTCGGGAACGTGACGCGCGTCGATTTGTCGCCGCTTGTTCGGTCTGCGCGCAGACTAAATCTGGGAACTCTCCTCCTGCCGGCCGTCTCAGACCGCTTCCCATTCCCTCTCGACCGTGGTCTCACATCGCTTTAGATTTTATCACCGGACTGCCTTCATCAGCGGGGAAGACAGTTATTCTTACGGTTGTCGATAGATTCTCTAAGGCGGCTCATTTCATTCCTCTCGATAAGCTCCCTTCTGCTAAGGAGACGGCTCAGATCATTATCGAGAATGTTTTCCGAATTCATGGCCTTCCGTCTGACGTCGTTTCCGACAGAGGCCCGCAGTTCACGTCTCAATTTTGGAGGGAGTTTTGCCGTTTGATTGGGGCTTCCGCCAGTCTCTCGTCCGGCTTTCATCCCCAGTCTAACGGTCAAGCCGAACGGGCCAATCAGACTGTTGGTCGATTTTACGCAGTCTTTCTTTCGTAACCCTGCGTCTTGGTCAGAACAGCTCCCCTGGGCAGAGTACGCCCACAACTCGCTTCCTCGTCTGCTACCGGTCTATCCCCTTTTCAGTGTAGCCTCGGGTACCAGCCTCCACTGTTCTCATCTCAGCTCGCCGAGTCCTGCGTCCCCTCCGCTCAGGCTTTTGTCCAGCGTTGCGAGCGCACCTGGAAGGGGGTCAGGTCGGCACTTTGCCGTAATAGGGCGCAGACTGTGAGGGCCGCTAATAAGCGTAGGACCAAGAGTCCTAGATATTGTTGCGGTCAGAGAGTATGGCTCTCCACTCAGAACCTTCCCCTTAAGACAGCTTCTCGCAAGTTGGCCCCGCGGTTCATTGGTCCGTTCCGTATTTCCCAGGTCATTAATCCTGTCGCAGTGCGACTTCTTCTCCCGCGCTATCTTCGTCGCGTTCACCCGGTCTTCCATGTCTCCTGTGTTAAGCCCGTTCTTCGCGCCCCGCTCGTCCCTCCCCCCCCCCATCCTTGTCGAGGGCGCACCCATCTACAGGGTTCGTAAGATTTTGGACATGCGCCTCGGGGCCGTGGTCATCAGTACCTAGTGGATTGGGAGGGGTACGGTCCTGAGGAGAGGAGTTGGGTTCCCTCTCGGGACGTGCTGGACCGTTCGCTGATCGATGATTTCCTCCGTTGCCGCCAGGTTTCCTCTCGAGTGCGCCAGGAGGCGCTCGGTGAGTGGGGGTACTGTCATGTCTTGTTATGTCTGTTCCTGTCCTTTCTCTTCATTCTCTCTCTGCTGGTCTTTTTAGGTTACCTTCTCTGTCTCTCATCCTTCAGCTGTTCTACATTTCCCCTAACTAGCTCATTTCTCTTTCCCCACCTGTTCTCTCTTCCCCCTCTGATTAGGTCTCTATTTCTTCTCTGTTCCTGCTACTTTCAGTGTCTGATTCTTGTTTGTGTTTTTTGATGCCAGAAGCAAGCTGTCGTCTCGTTTGCTTCCACCTTGTCCTGTCCTGTCGGAGTCTGCCTGGCAGGAGCATCCTGCACTATACTAACGTTCTTTTGTTCCGCTGACAACGTTGGAAGAGGATTTATGCCATTCCTGTATTTTCATTAAAGAACTCTGTTTTCTGTTAAAACCGCTTTTGGGTCTTCACTCAAGTTCATAACACAAACTCCTGTGTGAGGATCTACTCTTTTGTAAATATGTCAGAGACAGAGCCACAGCTGAAGAGCTATTCAGAATGCTGGACTGCTTCCTGACTGAGAACGGGCTAAAGTGGGAGAACTGCATTGGTGTTTGCAGTGATGGTGCACAGACCATGGCAGGGATGAGAAAAGGACTTCGGGCACTCATCAAGAAGGCCTTACCTAATGCTGAGTGGACACACTGTGTTATACACAGAGAAGCACTGGCATCAAGGCACCTTTCCTCTGAATTAAGTGAGGTTATGACTGACATTGTGGGTGTAGTCAATTTTATAAAGACCAGACCACTAAAAACAAGAGTCTTCTCTGCTATCTGTGAGGAGATGGGAGCTGAACATCAAGCTGTGCTGTTTCACAGTGAAGCAAGTTGGCTGTCATGAGGAAAAGTCTTGTCCCGAGTTTTTGAGCTCAGAGAGCAGATAAGAATGGTTTCGGAGCAGGAGCACAAGGGATAGATAAACACCTCCCTCAGGTCACAGACAAGATCAGCTCTTTCACTCGAAAGCTTGCAATGTGGGGCAGGCGACTTGATGAAGGAAATACTGATTCATTCGAGAACCTGCATGAATTTGTTGACACTACTGACTATGATGCCACCTCAGTGATTCCATATATTAAGGAGCATATTTCATCACTGATGGGATTCTTTAAAAAGTACTTCCCTGAAAACAGTTCCCAATATGCCTGGGTGAGAGATCCTTTCAAAGCACCAGCTCCAACTGGTTTCAGCTCTGCAGAGGAGGACCAGATCATTGATATGACGTCTGACTCCACATTGAGACTGAGGTTCACATCACAGACACTGGGTGAATTCTGGCTGAGTGTAGAGGCAGTATCCACTCTTAGGGCAGAGGGCCATGGGCATTCTTCTTCCTTTTGTAACATCTTATCTTTGTTAGACTGGCTTCTCTGCTGTTGCTGCACTGAAGACCAAGTACAGGTCCCAGCTAAACATTGAGCAGGAGCTGAGAGTTGCAGTATCATGCTTCAAACCCCGCTTCGAAAAGCTGTGCTCTGCAAAACGTGCTCATTTGTAGCCATTAATCCTGACTTCCTCATTTTTATTTATTTTTTAATCCGCACAAATTGCCTTATTCATTTTTGTTTTATAAGTCAAAATGTTTCATATATTGTGCTCCTGAGTTAATGTTGCTGATCAATTTTTATTTATTATTATTTATTGATTATATTACATTTTATTTTTCAGTATCAAATGGTCAAAAAATGTTTACAGTTTAACCTCTTACACTTATGGTGGCGCTATTTCATTTTTGGAAGAAAAACGTTCCCGTTTTAAACAAGATATTTTGTCACAAAAAGATGCTCGACTATGCATATAATTGCTACTGTTCGAAAGAAAACACTCTGACGTGTCCAGAAATACAAATATCTTCTCTGTGCGTGCCCTTTAACGTGAGCTTCAGGCAAAACCAAGATGACTTGGCATCCAGGAAATGACAAGGATTTTTGAGGCTCTGTCTTTCATGATCTCCTTATATGGCTGTGAACGCAAGAGGAATGAGTCTGCCCTTTCTGTAGATTTCCCCAAGGTGTCTGCAGCATTGTGACGTATTTGTAGGCAGATCGTTGGAAGATTGACCATAAGAGACCACATTTACCACGTGTCCGCCCGGTGTCCTGCGCCGAAATTGGTGCGCAAAAGTCACCTGCCAGTATTTTTCCATGGGGCACAGAGAGAGAAGCAAGCTTCCATGAACTGCATGTCAATGAAGAGATATGTGAAAAAACACCTTGAGGATTGATTCCAAACAACGTTTGCCATGTTTCGGTCGATATTATGTAGTTAATCCGGAAAAGTTTCACGTTGTAGGTGACTGCATTTTCAAATAAGGATTTTAATTTTGTTTTAAATTTCAGGCAAATTGATGCACTTTAAGTTTTTTCTGTTACAGACTAAAAAACAATGTTAATAAAGTTATTCTTTGTTGTAAGTTGATCTATATTTCTTTCTTTGTTTTCTTTAATGTTAATAAGTATACAATGTTATGTACTTCTAACAATTGTATAGACAAATTATACTATTTGCAGTCGTAGCGGAGAGTTGGGGGGCGCGAAATGTTTACTTCTTCATAGGGGGGCGTAACAGAAAATAATTGAGAAACACTGTAGTAGTCTAACCTAGAATTGACAAAAGCATGAATTAATATTTCTGCATCATTTTTGGAGAGAAAGTTTCTGATTTTTGCAATGTTAAGTAGATGGAAAAAAGCTGTCCTTGAAACAGTCTTGATATGTTTGTCAAAAGAGAGATCAGTGTCGAGGGTATCGCTGAGGTCCTTCACTGTTTTATTTGAGACAACTGTAAAGCCATTAAGATTAATTGTCAGATCCAACAGAAGATCTCTTTGTTTCTTGGGACCTAGAACAAGCATCTCTCTTTTGTCCGTTATGTCTGAAACACAGGCTTCCAGGGAGGACAATGTTGGGGCTTCACCATGTTTCATCGAAATGTACAGCTGTGTGTCATCCGCATAGCAGTGAAAGTTAACATTATGTTTCCGAATGACACCACCAAGAGGTAAAATATATAGTGAAATCAATAGTGGTCCTAAAATGGGGCATTGAGGAACACCGAAATGTACAGTTGATTTGTCAGAGGACAAACCATCCACAGAGACAAACTGATATCTTTCTGACAGATAAGATCTAAACCAGGCCAGAACTTGTCTGTGTAGACCAATTTGGGTTTCCAATCTCTCCAAAAGAATGTGGTGATCGAAGGTATCAAAAGCAGCACAAAGGTCTAGGACCACGAGGACAGATGCAGAGCCTCAGTCTGATGCCATTAAAAGGTCATTTACCACCTTCACAAGTGCAGTCTCAGTGCTATGATGGGGTCTTAAACCAGACTGAAGCGTTTTGTATACATTGTTTGTCTTCAGGAAGGCAGTGAGTTGCTGCTTAACAGCTTTTTCAAAATTCTTTGAGAGGAATGGGAGATTCGATATAGGCCTATAGTTTTTAAAATATTTTCTGGGTCAAGGTTTGGCTTTTTCAAGACAGGGCCAAGCACAGGGAGCAGCTCTTTCAGTAGTTAAGTTGGAATAGGATCCAGTATGCAGCTTGAAGTTTTAGAGGCCATGATTATTTTCATCAATGTATCAAGAGATATAGTACTAAAAACTTGAGTATCTCCCTTGATCCTAGGTCCTGGCAGAGTTAAAAGAGGAATACGCAGATTTAAAAGAGGAGTCCGTAATTTCCTTTCTAATGATCATGATCTTTTCCTCAAAGAAGTTCATTAATTTATCACTGCTGAAGTGAAAGCCACCCTCTCTTGGGGAATGCTGCTTTTAAGTTAGCTTTGTAAAAGTATCAATAATACATTTTGGATTGTTCTTATTTTCCTCAATTAAGGTGGAAAAATAGGATGATCGAGCAGCAGTAAGGGCTCTTCGATACTGCACGGTACTGTCTTTCCAAGCTAGTCAGAAGACTTCCAGTTTGGTGTAGCGCCATATCCGTTCCAATTTTCTGGAAGCTTGCTTCAAGGCTCGGGTATTTTCTGTATACCAGGGAGCTAGTTTCTTATGACAAATGTTTTTTGTTTTAATGGGTGCAACCGCATCTAGGGTATTGCGCAAGGTTAAATTTAGTTCCTCAGTTAGGTGGGTAACAGATTTTTGTACTCTGACGTCCTTGGGTAGGTGAAGGGATTCTGGATGGGCATCTAGGAATCTTTGGGTTGTCCGAGAATTTATAGCACAACTTTTGATGATCCTTGGATGGGGTCTGTGCAGATTATTTGTTGCGATTGCAAACGTAATAAAATGGTGGTCCGATAGTCCAGGATTATGAGGAAAAACATTAAGATCCACAACATTTATTCCACGGGACAAAACTCGGTCCAGAGTATGACTGTGGCAGTGAGCAGGTCCGGAGACATGTTGGACAAAACAGTCGATGATGGCTTCGAAAGCCTTTTGGAGTGGGTCTGTGGACTTTTCCATGTGAATATTAAAGTCACCAAAAAATAGAATTTTATCTGCCATGACTACAAGGTCCGATAGGAATTCAGGGAACTCAGTGAGAAACGCTATATACGGCTCAGGAGGCCCGTAAACAGTAGCTATGTCACGCCCTGACCTTAGAGCTTTTTATGTCTCTATTTTGGTTTGGGTGGGCATTCTATGTTTCTTTTTCTATGTTTTGTATTTCTTTGTTTTGGCCGGGTATGGTTCTCAATCAGGGACAGCTGTCTATCATTGTCTCTGATTGGGAACCATACTTAGGTAGCTTTTTCCCACAGGGTTTTTGTGGGTAGTTCATTTCTGTTTAGTGTTTGCACCTTGCAGGACTGTTTCAGTTATTTTCTTTGTTATAGTGTTCAGTTTTAATAAAGAAAGCATGAACACTTACCACGCTGCGCTTTGGTCCGATGATTTCTCATCTTCCGACGATGAATACCCTTAGGAGCTATATAAAGTGATTGAGTAGGCTGCATAGATTTCATGACTAGAAGTTCAAAAGACGAAAATATATATTTTTTGTAAATTGAAATTTGCTATTGTAAATGTTAGCAACACCTCCACCTTTGTGGAAGTGGTTTACCCATACATCTCCATTTTGGATAGATAATTATTTGTGGTGTTTTTTGTTTAGTGTTTTCCAATTTTACCAGAAGTAGTTAGAGTCTATTGAGTCTAAAACTACATTGAGCTGATTTCAGACATGCTGTTCCTTCTTTTTCTGTAGTGTATTTCTGTATTGTTTTAGAGATTCAGCATAGTGAAGGCATAGACTCATGTTTTCTGGGTCTCTATGTTTTTGGTTGGACAGGTTTCTCAATTTCTTTCTTAGGTTTTTGCATTCTTCATCAAACCATTTGTCATTGTTGTTAATTTTCTTCGGTTTTCTGTTTTTGATTTGCTCGGGAAGCCGAGAGGTCAAATATACTGTTGAGATTTTCAACTGCCAAGTTGAACTTCCTGGATAAAATTGAATTAGTTGTTGCCTTATTGTTTTTTGGTAGGTTTCCACACACTACATTCCTTCCATCTATAGCATTTCTTAATATTACTCAGTTTCTTTGGCTTTGATGCCTCATGATTGAGTATTGCTCTATTCAAGTAGACTGTGATTTTGCCGTGATCTGATAGGGGTGTCTGTGGGCTGACTGTGAACGCTTTGAGAGACTCTGGTTTGAGGTCAGTGATAAAGTAGTCTACCGTACTACTGCCAAGAGACGAGCTATAGGTGTACCTACCATAGGATTCCCCTCGAAGCCTACCATTGACTATGTACATACCCAGCGTGCGACAGAGCTGCAGGAGTTGTGACCCGTTTTGTTGGTTATGTTGTCACAGTTGTGCCTAGGGGGGCATATGGGGGAGGGAATGATGTCATCCCCAGGCAGGTGTTTGTCCTTCTGTGTGCTGTGGGTGTCAGGTACTTGTCCGGTTCTGGCATTTAGGTCGCCACAGACTAGTACATATCCCTGGGCCTGGAAATGATTGATTTCCCCCTCCAGGATGGAGAAGCTGTCTTCATTAAAGTATGGGGATTCTAGTGGGGGGATATAGGTAGCACACAGGAGGACATTTTTCCCTGTTCAGGTTCCTGAAGCCCAGGTTCCTGCTCTTTAGGCCAAAGGCAGATGACCTCAGGCTTTAGACATTCCAGAATAAGATAGTGAAGGCTTTGTGTTCCATAAAGTGTCCAATGTTGTTGGCCGTGTGGTTTGGCCTCATGCCAGTAAGTGTGAGCAGAGCCTGCTGAGCATCTGAAACATTCCATTGGCTTGGGCGTAAGAGTGGGGGTTGGGCCTGTCAGCCCGCTCACGGCTGGGCGTATCTGTGACTTCCATGTTGAGGCCCTCTTTGCGAGAGTGGGGGGCATGGAGTGGGGGGCATGGAGTGGGGGGCATGGAGTGGGGGGCATGGAGTGGGCAGGAGAGGCATAGGTCTGATCTGAGGAGGCTTAATTGGGGTGTGGCCATGGTTGACTTGAGGGAGGGTGTTGATAGGTTGGGTGGGGGTGTGGATGTGGCTGGTGGTGTTGTGGTCTGGATGTAGGTCCTCTCGGCGTGGGTCCTCTATGTGTAGGGAAATACTTGCGTTTACCCGCTGTATGGTAGCAGGGTGGAAGTCTTTTTGTGGTATCAGGGTGGAGATAACCACTTGTGCGTTGGGGGAAGTAGAAGAAGCTTTTTTCAATCACTCCCTTGAGTGCTGTGGCCACCCTTTCCTGCTGTGTTCTCAGGTCGTTTGTGCCTGTGTGTATTATTATGTGGTTGGGTGACCCTAGTTGGTCCTCCGACAGAAGGTCTAGGGCACGCTGGGTGTTTTGACACCAGAGTTTTTGTATATATTTCCGATTTGAGTCCATAAGGAGTACAATCTGTGTCTTGTGTATGTCCTCAGTGGGTGTGTGGGGATTGTCAGGGGGCTATCAGGGTGGCTGACAGGGTGGTGAGATCCCCTGGGCTTGGGGGTTCTATTCCTTTATCTGTGCCGCTGAGATTTCGACGCTATGGTCAGGGGTGGATTGTTCTGCTGTGGTGTCGAGACTTTTGTTGGGAGCTGAGGTGGGCTGTTCTGCTGGCTTCTCTGTGGGGGTGGCCACCTCTCTAGTAGGTTGTTCTCTGTCACACGCCATCTCCCTCACCTTCTCCTCCAGCAGTCTGATCCTCTCCTCTAGTGCTCTGTTCTTCCCCAGCTACTGCTCTTTCTCCTGTTTATGTTGTCTCACTACAGTCCAGAGTGCATATATGTCTCTCTCCACCTCCAGCTCTCCAGGTCGAGTTAAGTTGTTTTGCTGGACTGTTGTCTGGGTCTGTACTGACTGGAGTGTAATCACCTGCTGTTCCAGCTTCACCTGCCTTACCTCCAGCTGGGTGAATTTATCCTTCATTTCAATGAGGGAGTAGTACTCTGTGCTGGGAGGTTGACTTTCCGCTTGGGGTTGCTCATCTGTGGGGTTATATAATGAAGAGGTCTGGTCTGACCCGCTCGGCGTGGGGGTGTCTTTCTCAAGTGAGAGCTTCTCCTGCTGAGCTAATTATTTGATTAGGTGAAAGTCCAGCTGAAACTGTTTGGGGTTGCCCTGTACCATTACTGTTCCAGACTTATAGTGATTTATATTAGCTGACTCAGGGTCCTCCTTGTCTAATATCCTGAGTTTCCACCGATCGCTAACACCCCCCATCTTAACAGAGAAGTAGTTTATTAATATAGCACTGTGCCATGTCAGGGGATTGTCTGTGTGGAATATTAAGTTGCTTATGTTCCCATTTTATAACAGTCAGCAAAAAATCTCTCTTGATTTTCCAAAAGGAGCTTCCTTTTGTACTCTTTTCATGCCTTATCATTTTTTACATACACAGGCTACTGTAGTTTAATTACCTCTGAACAGCGTGAGGCAGCTTCAAAGCCCTCTGCATTTGGTTGGGGGTAGCCTGTTTGATTCTCCAGTCATTGTTGGGCTAAAGGACTTTGACACCTCTCACTTGACACGTCAGTGCTAATTGAAGTTGTATCTCTTTGTCCTAGCAGCTTGGTAGCCTTAATTTAGCATTCAGTCCTTATAAAGTCAAATGTATCATTATAATGCATTTTTCTTCATGGCTTTTGAATATAATATATACAGTAGCTTCAGATTAAACATTACTCACTCAGTTCCAGGTTGGATGGTGTTTTCAGGTTTCTGTTTGTTTGTCAGAGCATTTGCTGTATAGCTTGGGAATAATAATCTTTGGTAGTTGAAAGCCTTCCAGGTAATTCTGTAATTCCATCCAAAATCAGGTTGTAGGTTTTGAGTTTTGATTTGGAGTGAAGGTTATGTTGTGAAAGGTAGAATCCTGTATATAGTCCTGTATAGATCCAGGTTTATCTAACTCTAAATGTTATATTTTCTTAAGAACATGCTGAAAAATGCAGGAGCTCATCTGACCCCTCTCTCTCTCTCTCTCTCTCTCTCTTCTCCATCTCTCTCCTCATCTGTCTGTCTGTCTGTCTGTCTGTCTGTCTGTCTGTCTGTCTGTCTGTCTGTCTGTCTGTCTGTCTGTCTGTCTGTCTGTCTGTCTGTCTCTCTTCCTCTCCATCTCTCTCTCTTCCTCTTTCACTCCATCTCTCTACTCATCCCTGTGTCTCTCTCCCTCTCTTCCTCTTTCACTCCATCTCTCTCCTCATCCCTGTCTGTCTCTCTCTTCCTCTTTCACTCCATCTCTCTCCTCGTCCCTGTCTGTCTCTCTCTTCCTCTTCACTCCATCTCTCTCCTCGTCCCTGTCTGTCTCTCTTCTTTCTCTTTCACTCCATCTCTCTCTCGTCCCTGTCTGTCTCTCTCGCTCTTCCTCTTTCACTCCATCTCTCTCCTCGTCCCTGTCTGTCTCTCTCTTCCTCTTCCACTCCATCTCTCTCCTCGTCCCTGTCTGTCTCTCTCTTCCTCTTTCACTCCATCTCTCTCCTCGTCCCTGTCTGTCTCTCTCTCTCTCTTCCTCTTTCCATCTCTCTCATCCTCTCTTTCACTCCATCTCCTCTCCCTCGTCCCTGTCTGTCTCTCTCTCTTCCTCTTTCACTCCATCTCTCTCTCTCCCTCTGTCTCTCTTCCTCTTTCACTCCATCTCTCTCGTCCCTGTCTGTCTTCCACTCCCTGTCTGTCCCTCTCCCTTCTTCTTTCACTCCATCTCTCTCCTCGTCTGTCTCTCCCTCTCACTCTTTCATCATCTCTCCTCGTCCCTGTCTGTCTCTCTCTTCCTCTTTCACTCCATCTCTCTCCTCGTCCCTGTCTGTCTCTCTCTCTCTCTTCCTCTTTCACTCCATCTCTCTCATCGTCCCTGTCTGTCTCTCTCGCTCTTCCTCTTTCACTCCATCTCTCTCCTCGTCCCTGTCTGTCTCTCTCTTCCTCTTCCACTCCATCTCTCTCCTCGTCCCTGTCTGTCTCCCTGTCTGTCTTCTTCTCTTTCACTCCATCTCTCTCGTCCCTCGTCCCTGTCTGTCTCTCTCTTCCTTCACTCCTTCCTCTCTCTCTCTCCCTGTCTGTCTCTCTCTTCCTCTTTCACTCCATCTCTCTCCTCGTCCCTGTCTGTCCCTCTCTTCCTCTTTCACTCCATCTCTCTCCTCGTCCCTGTCTGTCTGTCCCTGTCTGTCTCTCTCTCTCTTCACTCTTCCTCGTCCCTGTCTGTCTCTCTCTTCCTCTTCCACTCCATCTCTCTCCTCGTCCCTGTCTGTCCCTCTCTTCCTCTTTCACTCCATCTCTCTCCTCGTCCCTGTCTGTCTCTCTCTTCCTCTTTCACTCCATCTCTCTCCTCGTCCCTGTCTGTCTCTCTCTTCCTCTTCCACTCCATCTCTCTCCTCGTCCCTGTCTGTCTCCTCGTCCCTGTCTGTCTCTCTCTTCCTCTTTCCTCCATCTCCTCGTCCCTGTCTGTCTCTCTCTTCCTCTTTCACCCCATCTCTCTCCTCGTCCCTGTCTGTCTCTCTCTTCCTCTTTCACTCCATCTCTCTCCTCGTCCCTGTCTGTCTCTCTCTTCCTCTTTCACTCCATCTCTCTCCTCGTCCCTGTCTGTCTCTCTCTTCCTCTTTCACTCCATCTCTCTCCTCGTCCCTGTCTGTCTCTCTCTTCCTCTCTCCCCATCTCTCTCCTTGTCCCTGTCTGTCTCTCTCTCTCTTCACTCCATCTCTCTCCTCGTCTCTCTCTTCCTCTTTCACTCCATCTCTCTCCTCGTCTGTCCCTGTCTGTCTCTCTCTTCCTCTTTCACTCCATCTCTTTCTCCATCTCTCTCCTCGTCCCTGTCTGTCTCTCTCTTCCTCTTTCACTCCATCTCTCTCTCGTCCCTGTCTCTCTTCCTCTTTCACTCCATCTCTCTCTCGTCCCTGTCTGTCTCTCTCTTCCTCTTTCACTCCATCTCTCTCCTCGTCCCTGTCTGTCTCTCTCTCTTCCTCTTTCACTCCATCTCTCTCCTCGTCCCTGTCTGTCTCTCTCTCTCTTCATCTCTCTCCTCGTCCCTGTCTGTCTCTCTCTCTTCCTCTCTTCACTCCATCTCTCTCCTCGTCCCTGTCTGTCTCTCTCTTCCTCTTTCACTCCATCTCTCTCCTCGTCCCTGTCTGTCTCTCTCTCTCTTCCTCTCTCTCCTCGTCCCTGTCTGTCTCTCCATCTCTCTCCTCGTCCCTGTCTGTCTCTCTCTCTCTTCTCTCTCTCCATCTCTCTCCTCGTCCCTGTCTGTCTCTCTCTCTCTTCCTCTTTCACTCCATCTCTCCTCGTCCCTGTCTGTCTCTCTCTTTCTTCCACTCTCCTCGTCCCTGTCTGTCTCTCTGTCTCTTCCTCTCTCTCCATCTCTCTCCTCGTCCCTGTCTGTCTCTCTCTCTTCCTCTTTCACTCCATCTCTCTCCTCGTCCCTGTCTGTCTCTCTCTCTTCCTCTCTCTCCTCGTCCCTGTCTGTCTCTCTCTCTCCATCTCTCTCCTCGTCCCTGTCTGTCTCTCTCTTTCTTCCACTCTCCTCGTCCCTGTCTGTCTCTCTGTCTCTTCTCTTCACTCCATCTTCTCCTCGTCCATCTCTCGTCTGTCTCGTCCCTCTGTCTCTCTCTTCTCTTTCACTCCATCTCTCTCCTCGTCCCTGTCTGTCTCTCTCTCTCTCTTCCTCTTTCACTCCATCTCTCTCGTCCCTCTGTCTCTTCCTCTTTCTTTCACTCCATCTCTCTCCATCGTCCCTGTCTGTCTCTCTCGTCCCTCTCTTCCTCTTCCTCTTCACTCCATCTCTCCTCGTCCCTGTCTGTCCCTCGTCTGTCTCTCTCTCTCTCCTTCCCTGTCTGTCTCTCTCTCTCCACTCCTCGTCCCTGTCTGTCTCTCTGTCTCTTCCTCTCTCTCCATCTCTCTCCTCGTCCCTGTCTGTCTCTCTCTTCCTCTTTTCCATCTCTCTCACTTTCACTCCATCTCTCTCCTCGTCCCTGTCTGTCTCTCTCTCTCTCTTCCTCTTTCTCTTTCACTCCATCTCTCTCCTCGTCCCTGTCTGTCTCTCTCTCTCTTCCTCTTTCACTCAATCTCTCTCCTCGTCCCTGTCTGTCTCTCTCTCTCTCTTCCTCTTTCACTCCATCTCTCTCCTTGTCCCTGTCTGTCTCCCTGTGAAACTGTCTCTTTGATAATTACTAAGTTGCTGGGTACCCTCCAGAATCGTTCATGTCAGTGTACCCCAAAAATAACAACTTCTGTGTGATTGCAATTAGGCCCCGTGCCAATTCACTGACTAACAACTCCTTGAATCATTAGCAAGGAATTGAGAGATTACATTTTCTGGCTTTTTATTAATGATTCTGAATGTCTCTTTCATCTTTATGATGTCTCTGCCTGTAGTGTGTTTTGACTGTTGAATACATGTTGTTTCTCACCATTGGACAGTTACGGAGCGGTCGACATTTACACAATATTGGTACTGGTACTCAAGGGGACCAGTTATCCTACCGATTTATTCAGAAATTATTCTGAAACTGAGACAAGGATATCTGTCTGCGATATCACACAGTGTTACACCAGTGGGAATCATCGGGTCAGTTGCGGGACTGACTCCGTTGGTGTCATTGTAAGGGGTTTCAGTCCCCCACAATGCGGAAAATGTATCATCGGAAGCAGAGTAAACTGCACATTGATGCTTTTATTCCTGAGACGGCCGCAGTGCTTCCGGAAGTGTCCGAAGGACAAGAGAAGTTCATCTCAGCTACAGTATTGCATTACTCCAAGGAGGAGGGAAGTTGCTCATTCACAGAGATTGCTGGCATGAAAATAATGGTTAATCAGGTTTGCTGATTGAATGTGACGAGATATCATAATATCTCCTTGGGTTGGAGATAAAGAGGGTTCGAAACGTATTTTTCTCAAGGGGTGCTGTCAACAGATACCCCTCATGGATGACTGCGCTGCAGCTGGAGAAGACAGTGTGGTCATTGGAGACAGCACTGTGACCATACTTGTTTTGTTTTCGAATCCATCAGTGAGAGTAAACGATCCATCAAGTCTGTTCCGAGTAGCAGGGGTTCAGATTTGAGGCTGGTAACATACACAGGGTGAACAAGCGATATGTCCTGGAAGTGTAGTTTCAGCATGAGTCTCAATGTGTCGAGGCAGTCCGAGTGAAACCCCGAAGTGTAGTGTCGCATTGTTCCGTTTTTAACCAACGTTTAGCTGGCTTCAGAGCCCTTTTGAGATCATTGAACAACGTATAAGAGATGAGCATTGTCAAGCCCGAATCAATTAGCGCATCACAGGTTAAGCAGTCCTCCAGGACTGTTTCCAAGTATGGGCTGTTTGGGTTGCGTTTTGTGGTCACATTCCCCACAAAGTGGAGTGGTTGTTCGCAAAACAGATCGGCTTATCGGGTTTTGAGTGGAATTGGCTCTTGAAGTTTTTGACCTTTTTCTTCGCAACCTTTGTATCAGAGTCTATAAACAAAGCCTGAGGGCTTGTGTCTTGATCGTGCGGGCCCTGGATAGGGTCTTGAGTGAGAGCGGGAGTAATTTGATCGTTAACGTCCTTGCTAAGGGTGTTAATTCCGGCAGACCTGTTGTCCGACAATTCCACGTCTAGTCCTAGTGACTTATCTTTTTCCCTTTTCTCAAATTATTCTCGCTTTAGTACTTCACGTAGTAGAACTTCTAGGTTGCGTGACTGTTCTGGAATTCCTCCAGATAAGGATGGTATTTTGCTGCAAAGCAGAGTCCACTTGGGCACTAAGAGTACTTATTTCAGACACTTGAGTGTCGCACTTGCTCCGTTCGGCCTCATACTTATCTGCCATGGATTGCAGGTAGGGGTCTGAGTACGGTGCGAGAGATTCAGTGATGAGATTCAACACCTGAGTTCTCTCATCATTCTTTAGGTCAGCGACTTCAATGAGTTCCACTGATCTGTCATCCAACTTGGTCATTGCGTTCATTAACTGATCATTTTTGGTCTGCAGCATTTGGACTAGAACATTGTTGCTTGCTCCTGTTTGTAGATAAATTGTAATTTATCTAGTTTGGTATGGACTTCGTCATATTTAGTTTTGGCTAAATCGAGTTGTTCCTGTAGAATACAATTTTGTTGAAGAGTTTGTGCTCGTTCATCATCATCATTTTTTTCAATTAATTGTTCGGTTCTCAAACGCAGTTCCTCGGCTTGCAGAATGTTTTCCTTTTCTGCTTTTGCCATTAGCGGGTCACTGGGGACCACCCCCTCTGATAGCTAGCATATTATTAAAACACTTTTTACATGTTTTAATTTTTAGTTTTAGTTTGGGTTGAGTCATTGGAAGCTGCAAAAACTATTTTGATCTATTTAAATATGTTAATGAACCAGCAGTACTGGATCAGTCATGTGGGAGTTTGATGTGAATGAATTTGCAAAAGCTAATTTAATTGATTAATCAATGTTAATAATTAATCATACCTGTATAGGCTATCTGGGAATTAAATTTAATTAACCTGAAAGCATTGCTATATCTAGGTTTAATGTGGAAACGTTTAAAATGTCTCATTGGTTGGAACAAATCCATTTGAATGTTATTCAAATGATCAACTTGAAAAGGTAGTCTGGCAATTTTAACATCCTTGTTAAATGGAAATGGCGATAACGATTTCCAATCAGCTGAGATTGGCTGGATATCAGAAGAGTTAACTTCATGCGACGAGCAATCCCGGATCCGGGATCCTATTTATAGCCTCAAGCTCATTAGCATAACGCAACGTTAACTATTCATGAAAATCGCAAATGAAATGAAATAAATATATTTGCTCTCAAGCTTAGACTTTTGTTAACAACACTGTCAGATTTTCAAAATATGCTTTTCAACCAAAGCTAAACAAGCATTTGTGTAAGAGTATTGATAGCTAGCATAGCTATAAGCCTAGAATTCAGCCAGCAACATTTTCACAAAAACAAGAAAAGCATTCAAATAAAATCATTTACCTTTGAAGAACTTTAGATGTTTTCAATGAGGAGACTCTCAGTTAGATAGCAAATGTTCAGTTTTTCAAAAAATATCATTTTTGTAGGACAAATTGCTCCGTTTTGTTCAAGTTTTGCTACGAAAAAAACCTGTATCCAGTTATAGCCTCAAGCTCATTAGCATAACGTAACGTTAACTATTTATGAAAATCGCAAATGAAATGAAATAAATATGCTAGCTCTCAAGCTTAAAATAATGTCAGTGAGTATAACAGAACTGATATGGCAGGTGAAAACCTGAGGAAAATCCATCCAGGAAGTGGGATTTGTTTGATGTGGGTGGTTTTCAATTGAATGCCTATTGATTATCTAATGCATGGGTGTCAAACTCTGGCCCGTGGGCCAAATTTGGCCCGCGGGGTAATTATATTTGGCCCGCGAGACAATACCAAATTACTACTAGAGCTGGCCCGCCGGTATTATACAGCGCATTCACCACTAATACTACGAATCCCATAATGCTCTGCTGTTTTCGCGCTCCAATCAGGACAGGACCCAGAAACGCTCTCTCCTCTGTGACAGTAGTCATAGCAACATAGACGCTACAACTGTCAGCGAGCTAACCCTTTCCAAAAATGGCGAAAAGAAAGGCAGAAAACAGGAGCTTTCTGGACAAGTGGGAGGCAGAATATCTGTTTACATATGTAAAAGACAAACCTGTTTGTCTTGTTTGTGGAGTCAACGTGGCTGTAAGTAAGGAGTACAACATTAGACGACACTATGAAACGAAACACCATGACAAATACAAGGACCTGGACATGACTCAAAGGAGCCAGAAAGTAGAGGAGATGAAAAGAAGCTTGGTTTCACAACAGAATATGTTTAAAAAAGCCACATCACAAAGCGAGGCTGCTGTAAAGGCTAGTTATATAGTGGCAGCAGAGATCGCAAAATCAGCCCGGCCCTTTAATGAGGGAGAGTTCATGAAAAAGTGCATGATGAAGGTTTGTGACCTCGTATGCAAAGAAAAAACAAGCATTTTCAAACGTGAGCCTGAGCAGGAACACAGTAGCTGATCGCACATGTGATCTTGCCACCAATCTGTATGACCAGCTGATGGAAAAGGGAAAAGATTTTGTTGCGTTCTCCCTCGCTGTGGATGAGAGCTGCGACGCATCTGATACTGCTCAGCTGTCAGTCTTCATCCGTGGAGTGGACTCAAATCTGTGTGTTACGGAGGAGCTATTAGGATTCAAATTAATGCATGGCACAACCACAGGAAAGGAAATCTTTGAGGAGGTTTCCAAATGTGTAACTGAAATAAAGCTGTCGTGGGATAAACTTGTTGGATTAACGACAGATGGTGCGCCAGCGATGTGCGGTAAAAAGAGTGGACTGGTGGGCATGGTTCGGGAGAAGATGCGGGAAGAGAATTGTGCAGGTGAGCTAACTGTTTACCACTGCATCATACATCAGGAAGCACTGTGTGCCAAAGCCCTAAAGATGGAACATGTTATGACCACAGTAACACAGGTAGTTAACTTTATAAGAGCCAAAGGTCTAAATCACCGGCAGTTTAAATCTTTTCTGGAGGAGTGTGGTTCGGAATACGCAGACGTGCCGTATCACACAGAGGTGAGATGGCTAAGCAGAGGAAAAGTACTGAACAGATGTTTCGAGCTGCGTGAGGAAATATGTCAATTCCTGGAAACCAAAGGGAAGGATACAGCAGAGCTCCGGGAGCAAAAGTTCCTGTGTGAGCTGGCCTTTCTCTGTGACATCTCGAGCCATCTCGATGCGCTGAACCTGCAGCTTCAGGGGCGGGGGCGCGTCATCACAGACATGTACGCTGTCGTGAGGGCCTTCAAAACTAAACTGTGCCTGTGGGAGAATCAGATGCTGCAAGGAAACCCTTGCCATTTTCCCTGCTGCCAATCCATAAAAGCGCAGATCTCTACCGCCGTGTTCCCATGCGCACAGTTTGCTGAAAAACTCAGTGTTCTCGCCGCTGAGTTTAGCCGGCGATTTGCCGACTTCGATGCCCAGAAATGCAAGTTTGAACTGCTTAGTAATCCCTTCGCAGTTGATGTGGAAAATGCACCAACCAACATCCAAATGGAGCTGATTGAACTCCAGTGCAACGACACGCTGAAGTCAAAGTATGATGCTGTGGGCGCCGCACAGTTTCCACGGTTCATCCCTGACACAATGCCTCAGCTCCGCACCCAAGCTGCTCAGATGCTCTCCATGTTCGGCAGCACTTATCTATGCGAGCAACTTTTCTCCTCGACGAAGATGACCAAAACAACTCACAGGAGACGTCTGACTGATGAACATCTTCGCTCGATACTGAGGATTTCTTCAGCTCAGAGCTTGAGCCCAGACATTGATGAACTAGCATCCAAGAAGAGATGCCAGGTATCTGGCTTGGGCACATCAGATTAGACCAGTGTGCAATTATTAACGTTTTCTTTATGCACTTTTTCTTGCTACAAGGCATGGGCTTGAATGGTTGATTGATTTATTATCATTTTATTTGTAAAATTATTAGCCAGTGGAAAAAGTTTATTTTGGTATTTAAATTAGAAGGCTGCAAATAGAAAAGAGGCATACAATTTTTATTTAAATTTTATTTATTTAATAAATGAATGCCATTGATGTGTTTTTTCATTTGAAATTCGATTTTGCATGTCTCCACTATTAAATTATATATTGTATGGTAATAAGCGATGCTTGTTCCATATTCAATGTTAAAGCAAAACTTGTTTGGGTCCATATTAAAAGGTTAATTTGTTCAATGTTGGCTCGTGACTTTGTTCAGGTTTTACATTTTGGCCCACTGGGTATTTGAGTTTGACACCACTGATCTAATGGGTTAGGACACATATTGCAGTTGCTATGGCTTCCACTAGAGGTCAACAGTCTTTAGACATTGTTTCAGGCTAGTTTTCTGAAAAATGAAGAAGAATGAGACCATTCTGTCAGTGGACTGATGAAGCATGCAGTACTGGTTTGCACGTGTGATGGGCGCATGACCGTGTGTGCGCCCCTCTTTGTTTTCCTTTTCTATTGAATACGCTATTGTACGGTTGAAATATTATCGATTATTTAGACAATTGACAACTTGAGGATTAATAATAGACATCGTTTGACATGTTTCGAAGAACTTTACCAGTAGTATTAGGATGTATTCGTCTGCATGTTTTGACCAACTTTGAGCCAGTGGATAACTGAACAAAATGCGCCAACAAAACTGAGTTTTTGGGATATAAAGAGGGACTTTATTGAACAAAATGAATATTTATTGTGTAACTCTTGTGACTGCAACCAGATGAAGATCTTCAAAGGTAAGTGATTAATTTTATCGCTATTTCTGACTTTCGTGACTCCTCTACTTGGTTGGAAAATGTTTGTATGCCATTTCCTCAGATAATCGCATTGTATGCTTTCGCCGTAAAGCCTTTTTAAAATCTGACACAGCGGCTAGATTAACAAGAAGTCAATCTTTAAGCTGATGTATAACACTTGTATTTTTATGAATGTTAATTATGACTATTTCTGTATTTTGAATTTGGCGCTCTGCAATTTCACCAGAAGTTGTCGAGGTGGGTCACGCCTGCCCCAGAGAGGTTAACATGTCTCCTCTGTTGAAACAAATCAATTTGAATATTATCCAAATGATCACCCTGAAAAGGTCAGATTTGGCAATTTTAACTTCCTAGTTAAAATCGAATGAGACAATGATATCCAATCAGTTGAGATTGGCTGGAAATCATATGAGCACCCCGTTGTACCAGACGTGAGCATTCGGTTGCTGTCACATGTGACCCCCACCTGAAAGCTAAAATCAAACAGGAGTTCAAAGGAGGCGTAACTTCCGTTTCCTATGGCACAGGCGTTGTCGCCATGTGAACGAAGGAAAAATGGCTGCTATCCCTTTGATAGCTTAGCATCTAGCTAAAGCTAACTCTGCTTTGTATTGGAATCTCACTTCCGAGTAAAATAGGGTCCCCTTCAACAAGGGAAAGTGTTTACTAGTGATGTCTCACATTCAAACCCTTTCAGTGTTATTTTTCGCAATGTTTTCAGAATGCGCGGTAATAAAGAAATACACCGTTTTTCTACCCACACTGGTGAAACGCAAGAGATGGAGAGATGATTACTCACTTCGGCCAGGCTAATATATCTACTCAAATTTCTCTAATTGGCCGGCCCATATGTCTCAGCTCAAGAAATGAATAATGACCAAGTCTACCCGCTTCTGAAACACGAGAGACAGAAATAGTAGTACGTTTTGGCCTATTTTTCGATTTTTCAGAATACCTAAACCGGCCAGCCCATATATATGTCCTGGCTTGTAGTATTCAGTAATTCACCCTTACATGCTGACTTTATCAGAGAAACAACAGTGGAGGCAACGTCTATGCATCTTGTTCAAATGGAAACACACACACACCTCAGCAATTCCTGCCTACAGTTCTAATGGTGTATAACGTAATCTGGGTGGATAACGTAATCTGCTGCCCAATTT